>NC_030423.2:22503902-22508902 GCF_001660625.3 Ictalurus punctatus
ATGTGATGCAAAATAGGTTAACACTTGCATGCTGTTGGGTATGACCTAAAAACACCAGTCAGTGCTGAATATTACTCACGATCAGACTGAAATATCGATCTCTTTCTCTCTTCTACTCTCTCTTACACTTTCTCTCTTACACTCGCTCTCTCTCACACACACACACGTTAATAGGGTACCGTAAATCTCTAGGCCATCTCCACTGTTTAGTCTAATAATCCCACTGAGAGGAAGTGCAGCAGTTTCTTTTTTCTTTAGTCAACAACACGATGTGTATAATCATAAAGACTGTTCTGCATCTCATCCCAGGACTTAACACGATCAGTATTGTTTATCTTTACTCTTCTATACTGTAATGATTTATAATCCCACAATGCGGTTTTAAACAGAAGAGAATGGGTTCCCTTTTGAGTCTTTTCCCCGTGTCGTCTCAGAGAGTTTTTCCTCTTTTCGGGTTTGTTTATTAGGGAGCTAAGGATAGTGTGATTTTAAATAAATCCCTTCTATAACTGTTCGCTATAGAGTCAAAAAGTGAAATTGTGTAACGAGGAAATTCATTATAGTTTTAACATGAAGTCAAGTGTTCACTGATGGAGACTTGAGTGCAAAACTGTTCATGGAAATTACAGTCCTGAAGCCATCGTAGCAAAACTGTTCGTATTATTTGCAGTCCAAAGCCATCTTCATGGTTTCTAAGTGTGTCTTTGAGCTGTCAGTGTGAGCCAGTCCTCAGCAAGGGCGAGTGATTAAGTGATGAGAACTCCAACCGATCGTAGGGCATCAGGCTGGATTAGGCAAGTCTGGAGAAGTGAAATTTCACACTTGGTCTGAATTCTCGAGTCCTCACTCACAGCTGATTCTGGGCTCCTATGGGGTGGGGTTGGGGGGTGGGGAGGCAGGGGATCAGGGCTCATAATCAAAGGTTTGGTCACAGGCAGGGCTCCAGTGCTCTGAAAGTCTGAATTTATTAATCAGGAACCAAACACACACCTGTGTCGTGGTTCGGTTGAAGTGAACCCCAGTACACTGTGTTCAAGAAGACCAGGAATCAGATCTCAGGGCCGTTCCCTGGTTCACACTTCACCAATCAGACCGAACTCTAGGGATCAAATGACCCAGACACCAGAAAAGAATACCAATGTGTAGACGAGCTTAAAACAGCTTGTGTATCGTATTTACTATTTTTCTTTGAGAACAAAACAACAAAAGTCTCATATAAAGAGAACAAAACAACAAAAGTCTCATATATATATATATATATATATATATATATATATATATATATATATATATATATATATATATATATATAGTCGCCTTTGCAAATCAGGTTTATTGTCAAAATATGCAGACTTTCAGCTGTTTTCAATGACCAAATCAGACAAAAGCATTTGAAATATGTTAAACTCAGTGAATGCTTCTATTGGTTTCCCCAAATTCAACTGCAAATGCAACTTATAATGACTTCTCCAGTCTCAAAATTATTCAACCCCATCATGGCAAGAATCTTTAGTTCTTAGTAGAGCACCCTTTTGCTGTTATGACCTGCTGCAAACAAGATGCATAGCCAGACACCAGCGTCTGCAGAGTTCCTGAGGAATCTTATCCTGTTCCTCATGAGCACTGGCCTCCAGTTCAGTAATATTCTTGGGTTTGTGCGATGCAACCGCCTTCTTCAAATCCCACCAGAGATTTTCTATCGGGTTCAAGGCAGGTGACTGTGAAGGCCCTGTAGAATCTTCCAGGACTTCTTATGCAACCAAGCCTTGGTGGAATTTGAGGTATGCTTGGGATCATTATCCTGTTGGAAGGTCCAATGACGTCCAAACTTCAGCTTCGTCACAGATGGCATGACATGTTCTCTTCGGATTTCCAGTGCCCGAGGATGCAAAGCAGCCCCAGAGCATCAAAATCAAAATGCCTCAGTGGAGTCTTCTTTCAGGATAAAAGACAATAAATCTTCATAATGAAGAGCAGCCACTGCAGTTAGTTATTTGTCAGTTAAATTAATGTTAATTTGTTAATTAAAAGGTAGTATGACTTTTTTTTGCTGTAAATAAGCAAAGAAGGACAGTCACTTCGCAAAATATCATCCTGTTTAGGGAAAAAATGGCAATGAGTCGTTTGAGAGCTGAAAGGGTCAACTCATAAGTGAGCCGAGTCAAATGACCTGATTGATGAAAGAGACAAAATTCAAATCATTTTCAGTGTGGAGATTTTTTTTTTTTAATTTGTCATTCAGAAGAGCTTTTTCTAGTTTAATACACTCTCAATGTGTGTGTGTGTGTGTGTGTGTGTGTGTGTGTGTGTGTGTGTGTGTGTGTGTGTGTGTGTAAATGTCATGTAGTGTAACCCCAGTATTCTGCTGCACATCATCTCTTTGAGATGGGAAATGTCAGATTTATCTCTCCGTCCTTCCAAAGATGGAATTTGCAGAATATGACCTTTTGTATATTTCCAACTAGGGCTTATATCAATGATGGTATAATATCGAGATCTGGATAAATGATGTCACAATATGCTTTTCTGAGATATCGCAGGTACTGTGATATAATAAATTTCTAACATAACATTTACAAACTCAAAATGGAAGCTAGCATTTTGTACTGAATCTTTAAAATTGTCAAATGTATTTTTATTCATAGTTAGAATGTTTAGAATTTATCATTATTTTTCCGATTAGGTTTTATTCCTTTATGTTTCTAGGCAATAAATAACATAAATAACATATCATGTATCATACAAATGTCTTTAGGTATCATGATATGATATTTTTGTGTTATTGCCATGCCACTGTTTTTGCACATCCATCCATCCATCCATCTTCTACCGTTTACTCCTTTTCAGGGTCACGGCGGAACCTGGAGCCTATCCCAGGGTGCATGGGGCATAAGGCGGGCTACACCCTGGACAGGGTGCCAGTTGTTTTCACACATACTGTACTATTTGTCTTTTCACTGCACTGACTGTAAAAATCCCAAAAGTGGACAGGTTCTATTTTGAGTTCAGTTCCTCTCAAAGCTTCTATCTTATTCTTTCTTATTCTGTAAAACTCACAGAGTTTTTCATCATCCTCTCTGGCTTGTTAATTAAGGACCTAGATCTACCTGTGAAGCTGCTTTGTGGTGATGTCTATTGTTAAAGGCGCTGCACAAATGAAACCGAAATGAATCAAATCAAATCGAACTGAATCAACACTACTCTTATCTGGAGATATTTGTTTGCGCATGGCTTTCAGTCGAGCGGTGACATCGAGGTATTTAATTTCAAACCCAGCATGTCTACTTTCTGAACGTGTGTTCGTTATTATTCCTAAAGACCGAAGAACGATTTACTATCAGTTGTTTATAATACTTGAAACCGGAGGATAATACGGAGTGTTGTTTTGTTTCTCTCGGCTGTCGGGTGTGATATTACACTCTCAGCAGCCCAGGCTGAACACTTCACACTTCAGCCATGACTAAACTGTGGATGAAAAGAATCAGAGGCTCAATCCCAAATGCCTCAGTTTTTGATATCCAGTGCACTACCTGGAGTATAACAGTCATTATTTCATACCTTTTAAATGTAGGTGTGTAGAGCATGGCTGAAGGGAGTGAGGAGACGTTTGGGATTCAGTTAAAACGATTTTAAGATCCTTGATTATAGCTTTGAAATCATATTAAACCTACAGTGGATATAAAAAGTCTACACAAACTGGCAGGATTTTGTGATTTAAAAAAAAAAACCCCATAAACCATGATATATCATGTCAGAATCTTTTCTAGCTTTATTGTAAAATTTTAACCTAACAACAAGAATCATTTGGGGAGGGGGGTGGGGGTGGGAATACAATACCTAGCTTGCATGAGTGTGCACACCCTTTTATAACTGCAGTGTTCAGAATCAACCTATCACATTCAAACTCATGTTAAATATGAATTAGGACACACCTGCCATCAAATAAATTAGCATACACCTAACCCTAAATAACGTATGTTCCTATAGGATTTTCGTGACATTCTCTTGGTAACATCCAACTGGAAAAGCCATGGGCCACGAAGAACTTACAAAGCAGGTACGGGATCTCATTGTTGAAAAATATCATTCGGGAAAGATTTAGAAAACTTGCAGAGCGTTAGATATACCATTGAACACTGTAAAGACAATAATTAACAAGTGGAGAAAATATGGCACGACATGGACACTGCTAAGAACAGGACGTCCCTGTAAACTCGATGAGAAGATCAGGAGAAAACTGGTCAGGGAGGCTGCCAAGAGGTCTATAGCAACATTAAAATAATTGCAGCAGTTTCTAGCAAGTACTGGTTGCTCCCTACATGTCACAAAAATCTCCAGAATTCTTTATATCTCTAGGCTGTGGAGTAAGGTGACAGGGCGGAGGCCATTTTTTAAACAAAAAATAAATGTAAAAAATACATCCAGTCTACCAAAACCATGTGGAATAATGTGTTACGGTCTGATGAGACCAAAGTTGAACTTTTTGGCCATGAAACCAAAATATATGTTTAGCACAAAAAACCACAGCACATCACCAAAAGACCACAACCCCCATGTGGAAGCACGGTGTTGGCAGCATAATACTTTGGGCTGTTTTTCTTCAGCTGGAACTAGGGCTTTAATCAGAGTGGAGGGAAAAATGAATAGTTCCAGTCAATTTTGGTGCAAAACCTTAAGGCTTCTGCTAAAACACTCAAGATGAAGAGGAATTTCACCTTTCAGCATGACAACGACCCACGGCAAAACTCAACAAAGGAATGGCTTCACCAAAACAAGTTCAAGGTTGTGGAATAGACTAGGAAGAAGTTAGTTAGTTAGTTAGAATGCGTGTGCAAGGAAGAATGTTCAAAATATTGTTAAGACGTGCAAAACTGATCGACTCTTAAACAGAAAGATAAAATCTGAAGCTGCTTCAACTATTAGTTTAGGGGTGTGCACACATATGCAACCAGGTCATTGTACATTCTTTCATTTGAAATTTTTTCCCCCTAAAATGATTC
>NC_030423.2:22513902-22668902 GCF_001660625.3 Ictalurus punctatus
ACTGTGGCAATTTACATTAATTATCCAAAGTAAGTAATATATTACATTTCCTTTATGAATTTAAGGCATTGTGAGTGTGTATGTGTGTGTGTGTGTGTGTGTGTGTGTGTGTGTGCATGTGATAAATGGTTCAGTTCCTGTACTGTGACGAGATAGATAAAAGCACAGACATAAAGAGCATCAAACAATAAGATCTGGCTCTGTGGCTTTTAAGATGTAATTCGACTGTTACTGAAGTTTCATTCTTGTCAGTGAAGCTGTGACGATGCAGCGCAATACTCAGCACACACACGGCATGCCCTGTTTATAAATCCTTCCATAAAGTTGTGTGTAAATGTTAATGGTAATTCTGATTTTCTTCATACTTATGTGTATGTTGAAAAATAATCACCCATAAATTACAAAGCCTGTTCAGAACAAAGTTGAGTTACCTTTAATAAATTTAAAACAAATGTGTGTTGGTGGGGGCTGTTCCCTGTCTCATCAGTGTGTAGTGTCAGTATTTCAGTACACTTCAGTATTCTATTCACTTCAGTATTCCATACGCTTCCGTACACTCTCCCTTCAGTTTTCAGTACAATTCAGTATTTGGTAAACTTCAGTACACTTAAGTATTCAGTAAATTGCAATATTCCGCACACCTCAGTATTTTCTACAGTTCAGTATTCAGTACACTTCAATACTCTGTACACTTCAGTATTCTATACACTTCAGTAGTCTGTGCACTTCAGTTTTCAGTACAGTTCAGCATTCCATACACATCAGTATTCAGTACACTTCAACATAACTTACACTTCAGTATTCAGTACAGTTTAGCATTTAGCACACTTCAGTGGTTCATGCACTTCAGTATTCAGTGCACTTCAGTACTCTGTACACTTCTGTATTCTGGAGAGGCTGTGGGTCAGGTGGTAGAGCGGGTTGTCCACTAATCTGAGAGTTGGCGGTTCGATTCCCAGCCCACATGACTCCACATGCCGAAGCGTCCTTGGGCAAGACACTGGACCCCAAGTTGCTCCTGATGGCAAGTTAGCACCTTGCATGGATTCTCTGCTACTATTGGTGTGTGTGTGTAAATGAGACAGAGTGTAAAGTGCTTTGAAGAACTTCTATGGTTTAAAAAATGCGATATAAGTGCAGATCATATACCATTTACTTCAGTATTCTGTACAATTCAGTATTTGGTAAACCTCAGTATTCTGTACACTTTAGTATTCAGTAAATTGCATTATTCCATAAACTTCAGTATCCTGTACACTTCAACATTCCAGACACCTCAGTATTCAGTACAATCCAATATTTAGTAGGTTTCAGTAGTTCATGCACATCAATACACTTCAGTATATGCTTGGTGTTTTCTTGCTGGTATAACTATGAAATAATAAACTACTATTTTTGGTCATGGAATAAATATAATATAGTATATATTTATAGTATGTGTAACTGGGCTGAATTAGACCAGCGTGAACTGTGTCAATGTCTGAAGAGGGGGAAAGTAGTGTGTGTGTGTGTGTGTGTGTGTGTGTGTGTGTGTGTGTGTATTGATCTGACATGATCTAGATTTGAATGTATTTAGAGCACAGTCCTGGAGAACGCTCATTTGGGCCACTGCCTGAGAGCATGATGGGTAATTCGGAGTCACCATCATAATCTTCCACTGCTGTCCATCATATAGGAAATGGATCCTCTCTGAGCTTCACTTGTGTCCCAAATGAAGTGCTTTACACCAAGGAGCAGACATTTTAAATCTTGAGTATCTACTTGGATGTTTGCTTAATCCCTATTTGCTGAGTAATTATACCGAAGTATCTCTGGGACATCAGTAAAATAAAGTACTTAAGATTTCCAGATATACCTCTGTTCTGATTGATTCACATAGGACGAGCAATCTTTGTATAAATTATGGAGACGGGCGTGTCTTCACCATGATCATCGAAACATACGTTTGGACTTTTATCATACGCGCTTGTTGTTGGAATTGATTATTGGTAGGTCACATGACCATAACATGTCTGTAGGCTGTACCTGTGCAAGGAACTCAATAACCCTCGGAGGTGTCGCTTCTCTGATACGTCCTATTAAATATCGTCTGTGTTTTAAACTCTTCCTATTTCTTCCAGCGGGAGACGATAGAAAAAGAGTGAGCGCTTCCTGGAGTGTCTTTATACTCAAGAAAAAGTGCAAAAGCTCTTTTCTTACTTGACATAACGCAATCTTTACCAGCATGTCAATTCAGACGGAATATGTGTTACCTGGACTTATTTCTACTGCTCAGTTTATAGAAGGTAATCTTGTCAGACGCGTGGACTTACTAAACACAGTAAACAATTATTGACATACGCGGATTTGGACGGGACTAAAATCCCAGAGATACTCCGGTAATAATTATCCTACTTCACATTGTAAAACTAAGGCGATCCAAATAGGGCTTAATCTGAAAAAAAAAAAAAAATCCTGATGAAATATACCCTGTCTGAATTGACATGTTGGTAAAGATTGTGTTACTGTATATCCTGTGGGAAAAGGGGTTTCGCACATTTACTTCAGTATAAAGACACTCCAGGAGTTTAAAACGGAGAACAATCAAACATAGACGCTGTTTAAAGGGCGTGTCTGAGAAGGGTTTGGGGTCAGGGGTTATGGGTTATGGTTAGGGTTGCTTATATTTGCTCTGACTTATATTCACTCTCCTGTTGTGTTCTTGAACCTCCATGTGGTCTCCCAGTCAGAGTAAGACAGTGCGCACACACACACACACACACACACACACACACACACACACACCAACACATATGTATATGTATATACACACTCGCGGCTCACACACCCGGGTGAGTGATGACTCTTCTACAGGGAGGCAGCAGCTCTGATTGAGTTACACTGCTAATTGCATTGTGCTAATAGTTACGCAGTTATTCATATCCGCTAATCACATTACATTTTCAACAAGCGCATCCGGCTCTGTCCTTACACCAACACACGCATACAGGAGTGAGAGAGAGAGAAGAGAAGAGAAGACAGGAGACATGCGGATACTTTCTGTACTGACAATCCTCATGTATAAAGACTGAATTAAAGAAGAATCCATTTTCTGACCATAAATTCTGTTTTTAATGCACATTGTATGAATAACAAGCCAAAACCTATGGATGTCCATTTATAGTACGTGTAGCTTCTCCAATATATTAAAGAGCAAAGAGCAAGCCGGGTGGTTCATTGTAAGGGTGTGACGAGCAGGCAGTTCGATCGATGCATCGATTTACAATTCAACAAAATGAATGAAACGAATCGAGGCAGCAGTTGTTATAGGTAAAATATTATTTTATCGTCTCAGGGCATTTTTCCTAGCCACTGTTGCCTCTGGTTTGCTCAATAGGAATAAATCCATACATTTAAAAATTATATTCTGAATGAATTTACTTCTGTAAAGCTGCTTTGTGACAATGCCCATTGTTAAAAGCACTATACAAATAAAAAATTGACTATCGAAAAAGGTCAAACAACCAGCGTGTTAAAAAAACAACGTATTTTCAATCTGATGTGTGTCAGATTCAGTGGTACAGTATCACCAAATATCAAATCATTGTCTCAAGAAACAAAATGCTTTCATATCATATCGTATCATAGCAGATTTAGTGGTATTGTCAAATTATCATATCATTGTCCTAAGAACTGAAATGGTATTATGCTGTATCACATCGTAATCGTCAAATATTGAACCGCTGCCTTATGGATTGAAATTGTATCGTATTGTACCGTAGCGGAATCGGTGGTATCGTTAAATACCAAAAATGATATGGTATCGTATTATATCATATCTTTTCATATTCAGTGGTCTCGTCAAATATCAAGCCGTTGTCCTAAGAATCGAAAACATATTGTACGGTATCGTATCGTAGCAGATTCAGTGGTCTTGTCAAATATCAAATTGTTGCCTTAAAACTTTCAATTTAATCGTATCATGTATTTTTTTCAAATTCAGTGGTATCATCAAATAACGTATCGTGCCACTATATTTATAGAGGCGGCGGGTGCAAGTGCCGATCAAGTTTATTAAGAAACAAAACACGGACAGTACAGACACCGTAAATCATCAACACCTAAACATGAACTACGATCTCAAGGCAAAAACATACATACGAGCTGACAAAAAATCGCCAACGAAAGACGTGACTTAAATACTAGAGCGCATTAAACCAAAACGTGAACCAGGTGCAACCAGTCATGTGAAGTGAGTGTCGTGATCCGGTGAGATTCGGCGAGACCATGACCAATCGTTGCCTCAAAAAATCAAAAACGTATTTGTATTGTATCCTAGCAGATCGTCTAATATTGAATCAATATCATATCATGTGGACGTCTGAGGTTTAGTCTCCTAGTAACACCCCAGATTAGTCATACAGATGAGAGCTAGTTTTTGATTTGGAAATTAGCAATGACTAGATTTGACAAAGTTTGGGAAAAGAATAGGGTAAAATTATAAATAAAAATAAACAAAACATTTACGGCATTTGGCAGACGCGCTCATCCAGAGCGACTTATGTTTATCTCATTTATACATCTGAGCAATTGAGGGTTAAGGGCCTTGCCCATGGGCCGTACAATGTTAGATTTGCAGTGCTGAGCTTGAACTCCTGACCTTCTGATCAGAACCCAGAGCCTTTAAAACCTAAGCCACCAATGCCCCACAAAAAAGATGGACCTTTTCGCACATGCTGCTTGTCTTAAATGTGTCATTACATCTGCTTGGTAAGGTAGATGACTCTCATGCGATAGCCAGGCGTAGGTGGTGTGTGTGTGTTTGTGGGTATATGTGTATATGTGTGTGACATCTTAGCCAGCTATAACCCCTCCAGTCATGACACACATGCTCCATGACCTCCACACAATAACGATGGGAAACATGCACACTTAGTGGGCGCAATCAGCAGCTTGGACAGATTTCAACTTCTGAGCAACATTCTAAAGATCCACTACTAATGTAAACGCTTTCTTCTGATCTAAAGGGGATGTGCATAATTGTTAATACAGCAAAATTCAATCCATCCAACTAAAGGCCTATTTGGCTACAAAAACCCCTCCCCCATAAACTCTCGTGTGATACAGATGCTTTAAAAGCTGTGGGTGTAAGTAAAGTCGAAGGGTCAGGTGTACATACGTGAGGAGGCGCGACACAAAATGTGACTCGATGGGGCTGCAAAATCCGCTTGTGTTACGTCTGAGATGAACATTTCATTTAGAAACGCTGTAGTTAATCACACAACTCCTGTTTGTACTCCACGTGAGCGGCAGACTGTGCTTTTAATAGCTGGTGTGAAGTGGAAATAATCAACCACTGAGACATTAAAAAACTAAACTAAGGAGTTAAGTAATAAAAATGGTGTGTTAAATGAAGTTCTTAGAAAATAAAGACGTCTCATGGGGGTCATTAATACTGTAAAAAAAAAAAAAGGTTTTGTGCACAGAATGCTGCCTAATTAATTACACCAGCAAATAATTGAGTACATTTGGGCGGCTGTGGCTCAGGTGGTAGAGTGGGTTGTCCACTAATCGTAGTGTTGGCAGTTTGATTCCCAGCCCACATGACTCCACATACCAAGACGCTGAAGTTACTCCCGATGGTAAGTTAGCGCCTTGCATGGCAGCTCTGCTACCATTGGTGTGTGAGTGTGAGTGTGAATGGGTGAATGATAAACAATGTAAATCGCTTTTCTAGAACTGCTAAGGTTAAAAAAGCGCTATATAAGTGCAGATCATTTATATCTGTCTTCCTAACCATCTTAAATCATTTTAAAATGCAGTAAATCATCCTTAAACATATTGTCATATAATATTTTGAGATTAATGATGAGATATTTATCAAGTCTTTTTATGATGACGTTTTTTATATTTCTTATAAAATAAAACAAGACAACATCAATTTTTAATATTAGGAAGAAATGTCTAGAAATATGCTTAATATTGTTAAAAACGGTCTGAATATAATCCCGTAGAGAGGAGCACAGTGTGGGATGGAACAAGCGTAGCAGTTTTATAAAGACCGGTCACGAAGAAGTCGTTTCATATTATTCCTATCAGTATTATTTCCTTATTTTCTTATTTACTTTGATCCTGCTGATTTGCAGTGGCTCTAAATCCGAAACTGCAGTCTCAGAAGGGGTTTTATAGGCTTAATAAAAAAAATAATACTAATGAAAGAAAGAAAATACCCGTCATAGGCCGAGCAAAGCCAGCCTTCCAGATCACCCATGTTACCAAACAACAAACAAACAAACAAACAGACGTCCAGTAACTCCGTTTTTTCTTTTTAACGAGTGTTTCTCTCAGAGTGGAGCTCAATACCGGACTCGGTTGCCAGACTGATGGAGTATTAAATCCTGATAGTTAAATCGGGGATTATCATGGATCTGACAGTTATAATCCATCTACAAATGTGTCACACTCATTAGGCATCCTAAATGGACGCCGTGTAATGGGCTAGTCAAGGCGTCCGGTTTTGATCCGTCTGCTTGCGACAGGATAAGTGTGTTTATACATTATGCTCATAATTATTTTTTGGTCGGGGAATAAATAAATAAATAAATAAAAAGATCTACTAAAGAGACACAGATAAGTGTGTTCGATGTGATCCAGTCCTTATTTAATCACCAAATCTGGGTAAAGTTTAATAAAATGTTTGTAACAACTACACATAGTACAAAAATTCACAACCTTTCAGTGTGTGCATCCAATTGCGCATCCAATTAGATAGATAGATAGATAGATAGATAGATAGATAGACATGCTGATTTAGGGAAATAACTAAAATAATTTAGGGTAGTAGTAACTCTGATTCATTACACCACGCTGGAATTGATTATTTTCCTCTAACAGCATGATTCGGAGTGTTTTATTAGTTAAACTTTACATGATATTACACATATTTTATGACTGCAGTTTTACACAGTGTGTGTTTGGTGTGTATTTAAAGGGATTGGACTGTGGATACCTCCTTTAACCGAGGGCTTGGTCTTGTAAAACATTCACACTGTGTGTGTGTGTGTGTGTGTGTGTGTGTGTGTGTGTGTGTGTGTGTGTGTGTGTGTGTGTGTTAATAACAATAGCTTGTGTCTGCCAATAAACCCCCAAAGTATAAACGATAATGAAAACATATTGAAAATGATATTGAAGCTCTGTCTTTGTGTGTGTGTGTGTGTGTGTGTGTGTGTGTGTGTGTGTGTGTGTGTGTGTGTGTGTGTGTGAGACCAGACTGATTACAGCATTAAAGATCATAAATGAATGATGGGCAAGGAGGTCACCATAGCAACAAATTAAAAATGTTTTTGCTCAGAGACACACACACACACACACACACACACACACACACACACACACACACACACACACACACACTCATTTTCACACACACTCACTTTCACACACTCACACTCACACACACACACACATAGACATGCACAAAGCACCTGTGTATATAGGAAGTCAACAGCCAGCTTTCACAGGAAGTAAAGACAGACAGATAGATAGGGAGAGACAGACAGACAGTTAGAAAAAGAGATAGAGAGAGAGAGAGACAGACAGACAGAAAAAGAGAAAGAGAGAGACAGACCGGTAGATAGAGAGAGAGAGAGACTCTCGGTGCATGAACTTTTTGCTGGTTTTCATCATGCTCATCTTCACACCCTTTTCCCTTATGTGCACATGTGTATGCTAGCATATTATGCTGTGTGCATGTATGTGTGTGTGTGTGTGTGTGTGTGTGTGCGGGCTGTCCGCACAGCTGCAACGTCTCTTTGTGTGTGTGTTGTTCTCTTATCTTCCTGTTCCTGTGTTGCTCGGCCAGGCATGTGTGATCGAACAAAATCAGCCTCCACACAAAATTAGCGTCACTTACACACACACACGTACGCATGTGCACACATGCACACACACACACACACACACACACACACACACACACACACACACACACACTCACACTCACACATGCACACGTTCACACACGGAGATTCAGAGCAGAGGGACAGCCATGATGGGTAAAGCTCGGGTGTGTGTGTGTGTGTGTGTGTGTGTGTGTGTGTGTGTGTGTGTGTATGTGTGTGTGTGTGTGTGTGTATGTGTTTGCATGTGTTTGTGTGTGTGTGTGTGTGTGTGTGTGTGTGTGTGTGTGTGTTTGTGTGTGTGTGTGTGTGTTTCTGTGTGTGTATTTGAGTGGGAAAGTGTTATTCTTGTCTAATGGCTGTGGGAGTAGTTTTCTGTCCCTGTTTGTCTTGCTTTTATCTCTCCATCTGTATAGAGGACAGAGATGGAGGGATCACTATTGGATGGATGGATGGATGGATGGTTGATTGAATGGATGGTAAATATGTCACTGGTCAAGGGATTGAGGGCAGGGATGGATGGATGAATGGATGGATGCATGATTGAATAGATGGCTGAATGAAGGTTGAGGTGAATGGGTGGATAGATAAATGGAAAGATCTTGAACCACTGGTGGTTTGATAAAGGAAGGGATAGATAACAAACAGATAGATCACTGGTGAAAGTATAGAGGGCAGAGATGGATGAATTGATGGATGGATCAATGGCTAGATGGATGGACGGATAGATGGATGGATGGATTAATGGTTGAGTGCAAGGATGGTTGGATGGAAAACAGATAGATAATTAGACCATAGAAGACTGTTCATCAGTATGAAGGGCAGAGGTGGATGAACAGATAGATGTATGGATGAATGGATGATCACTTGTGAAAGGATGGAGGTTTAGATGGATGGATGGGTAGATAGAAGGGTTGATTACTGGTGGAGAAGAATGTATGAATGAATGGATGACCACTTGAAGATAGATACATGGATGGACATATGAATGGATTACTGGTGGATAAATGGATAGATCTTGAATCACTGGTAGATGAATGGAGGGCTGGATGATGCATAGATTGGTGACTGGTGGATGGATGATAGACTGACTGATAGAGCAGGGATGGATGGATGGGTAGATGGATGGATAAATTGATTATCACTGGTAAATAGATGCAGGTTAAAGTGGGTATGAGTGGATGAATTGGTGGATTACTGGTGGATCGAGGATGAATGATCACTGGTGAACGAATGGAGGATCAGAGGGATGGATGAATGGATGGATGGATGGATGATACATAGATTGGTGACTGGTGGATTTATGATAGGCTGGCTGATAGACCAGGGATGGATGGATGGATGGATGGATGGGTAGATTATAGGTGTATTAATTGAGGGCAGAGATGAAGGAATGGATGACTGATGGATGGATGGATGGATGGATATATGGATGGAGGGATTAATCACTGTTTGAATGTATCATTGATCACCAACAACACTTTACAATCCTGACTATCAAGATGTTGTGTTTAAAGTGAAGAATCAGTTCAAGGCGTTCTGGCAAATGCATTTAGCATCTAAAAAAACAAAAAACAAACTGGTAGCCAGCTGTGATAAATTAGGGGTGGAATTGGGCACAGCAGGTTGTATAAGCTTGAGGAACACACTGATGAGCTGCAGCTTTAGTGATTTTTAGCATCTAATCTCAGAACACTCGCAGATCCATCAGAACTGTAAAGACAGACAGATTGATGTTGATTTGATCTGCTTTTATCAACAACTTCCTGGTTACTCATTATGTGAGTTTCCATATATACAAAAGGTCAATGGTTATGTAGAATGGTTGACTCTGACATGACAGAATCTAAGAAATTGTCATTTCCTTCCTTAATTACCTACTTATTGCAGAGAAAATTAGGCACATTGTTTTTACTGCACAGAAATGTATATTGTTTTTTTTTGTTTACAAAGACGACTGCATAGCTGTCTCTTCCTGTCTAGATGAGTGCTATTTGAATGCTGGGAGCATATGTGCAAATCGTGATTTTATTAGTACTCATCAGAGTCATAGCCGTAACTGTCAAGAAGGTCAACAACACAATAAAAGGCAATAAACTCCAGGGCGTAGCTGTATTCCTAATCAAAATACACAAAGTTCATGACACAGAAGGCTAGCAAGACATAAAGAACCAGAAAAGACCAAGGATCCGTTTATTTTTTCACTTAGGAAATTAGGAGTCCACAGATTGCAAGGCAGGTAGGCATGAGGAAAATGGCACTATGGATTGCCTAATTATTATATTTTGGAGTTACATCTGTGCTGAGATTCTTTTAAATTCCCTTAGTTTTGTCTTTTTTAATCATAAGGTCGGTCTGAATAAATAAGACACATCTGCCGGACAGATTTTTTAATTAAATTAGAAACAAAAAATAAAAGTGATTTCGAGACAGTGCATGATTATGGTAAATCATAAGGGATTTCGGGAATGTTTTGTACAGTATGTTCCGTTCTTTTACTAAAAAGGATTTTATGTGTGATGTAGATAGATTTAATTTCTAAGACTTTACTGTTTGTTAGTCTTATACACCTAACTATACACCCATGCACACAAAAATCACGAAAATCAGTGAAAGAATAATGTTGGTTATAAGTGTGCGTAAATTCCGGATCTCTCTGATTCTCCGCGCTCCGTGAGGAGCTAATATTATTCATTATTCATCGTGATTCAATCTGATTTCCAGTTCCCATTTTTTGCTGATTGCACATTCTCCTCAGCTTTCATCTAAGTCCCTCTCTCGCCTCTCCTTCTTGGTTACCTGCAGGTTCGGCAATAATGACGATGAAAAAGATGACAGCGGTGGTGCTGGTGATTTGACATCCCGTTCTGCAACTGAGAAGTGTGGAATATTATCAAGCCCAGCAGTGACTGTCTTGTCAGGATGTTCAGATTCTTTATAAGATTGTAGAATTTCAGTCCTCCACCAGGCAGCCTCACTGGGGAGGAAAAAACAGCAGATCTAAAGCCTCAAGGCTGGAGAGCCTGTTTTTTATCAGCACACCATAACGACGGAACCATGTAGAGATATTTTCTGCTCATAAGGGGTGTGGGTTAGCTTTCTAGTTCCTTTTAAGGTTAATTTGTTTGATTTATGTCTTTGTTTCTTTTTCTGAGTTAAATTTCTGAACCAGACTACCACATAAAAATGGTTCTGCACACATCCCCCTACCCAAGTGCCTTTCTAAGTTCTCTCAACAACCTGTCCTGGGCCTTGGTTTTCCCCTGTTACTGGATGCTGGACAGGCTCATGGCCTCATGTGTGGCCACGTCACTTGAAAAGCGAAGGCGCTCACAGGACCCCTGCTCCTTTCTGGCTCTAGGGATGTTAATTTCTACACCGCTGTACCTAGTACTGCTCCTGGCCTCACTACCGTTTGCCCTGCTGGGATTCCTGGTCTGGGCACCTCTGCAGGCATCCCGCCACCCATATATCTACTCATACCGCAAACCAGACAAAAATCAGGCTGAGCATGGTAACGTTGCAGGATCTGGGGCAGGGATTCGTGAATGGCGCCCACAAGGCCGCAGTTTCTGCTTCGGCAGTGCCAACGTGTGCCTTCTTCCGGACTCGCTGGCTCGCTTGAACAACTTGGCAGACACGCAGCGCAGGGCGCGAGAGGTGGGCAAACGCATCCGTAACGGTGCGAGCCGACCACAGATCAAGATCTACATTGATTCTCCTACGAACACCTCAATTAGCGCTGCATCCTTCTGCAGCGTGGCCACGCAAGGCTTCCGACGTACATCCTCATTAGACCAGCGTCCTGAACCAGCAACAGTAAGTGATGGTGACAGTGATCCTGTTGCAGAGTGTCCTGTGCATTCATCAGGTGGAACAAGTTCAGATTGCCCCGTCCATAACACCCAAAGTGTTCCTGAATGTCCCTTGCACGCTAATGGGGAAGAAGCATCTTCAGATTGTCCAATCCACCAACCAGCAGATATGCAGGAATCCAGTGATTGTCCAGTCCACTCCACCACAGTGGTCACAAACTCAGAAGAATGTCCCTTGCATCCGTCTGGGGTCCAAATCAGCATCACATCGCCTGACCCTGAACCTTCTGAGGCCGAATTCCGAAATCATCGGTCCAGTGAGGGAGACATAGGCAGCTTGCAAAGTCGCACTGCCTCCCGCGAGTCCTTGACCCGTTTCCATGGTGCCACAGATGGGGGAATACCATCCAATAATACACTCTCACAGCACCGTGCCTCTTTCTTCAAAAGGCCTGTTGGCCGCAAACGTCGACATGGGGACGATGGCTTTGACCACGAGATCTCAGCCTTTTTTCCTGCCAATTTGGATTTCCTGTGCCTGCAGGAAGTGTTTGACAGACGGGCATCGGAACGACTTTGCTGTCAGCTGCACCGCTACTTCCCATATGTCCTGAGTGACGTGGGACGCTATGGCTGGAAGGGTTGCTGCTCAAGATTCAAGTTCCTAAACAGTGGCCTCGTCCTGGCCAGCCGCTACCCCATCCTGGATGCACATTTCGAGTGTTATCCCAATGGCCGTGCGGAGGATGCACTTGCTTCCAAAGGTGTTCTCTATGCCAAGGTAAGGAAGCTCTTTATGAAGGCTAGAAGTGGCGGTCACTAAATCAAGCATAGTGGAGCATGAATAAGCATTTTCAAGTTACTAATTTTGTTTCAAATTTGCTAAAATTGCAGCATTGTGAATGTTAACTAACCTGACCAATTTTTTTGTTGTTGTTGTTCATTTCTAAGAATCATTAGACAAATTTCTGTAATCGACCAGGGTCTCAAACTCTTACAAAGATGAGTTTTTTCTTGGCTGTACGGTGACATAGTCTTATGTGGTGGTCTTTGCAGTGTCTCTTCAGGGGTGTATGTGGTCAGCCTGGTTTGCTGTGCACATTGACAGCAGTTGCTCTCTGCTCTTGTAGCCACTTCCTGGCTTTCTGATTTAAATATCATGCAAACCTATACAAATGAAAGGATTCATGTGACAAAGAGAAGACTCAGAGATAAACTATGTCACCTAGCATTGAACAGTGATTATTGATTCTTATGTTTAGACGTTATTGATTTAATACTTTATAATTAAATTGGCACCAATATATAAAATAGCATTAAATAGTCTAAAAACATGTTTCCAGCTGGAACAAAAACACACCTTAACCCAGCATGAATTCCATGTTGATGTATGTTGGATTGGCTTTGGTTTTTCCCTAGTTTGACAGTTTATGGGAACTCTTGCTCTTAAACCAGGTCTTACTGGTGCAACTAGTGTGGTTTTGCTGGCTGCTTGCTTGCAAGCAATATGCATTATGCTAGTCCAAGCAGTTTTTTTCAGCAGGGTTTTCTTGACTGGCAAGCTTTGTCAGGCTTTGTCCTCACGTCGCTAGTGTAGGTGTTGTTTACGTATAATCAGGATGCCGAGGATGCTACAGCACCCTCTAGTGGCACACAGGTAAAAATGTTACAGACTTTTACTGGTTTTTATTTTTATTTTACTAGTAGCATTTTATTTTACTAGTTCTAGAGATTCTAGAGAGTTCTTTGAGTTCAACTGAAAGCACGAGTGTATTTTGATCTAACCATCAGATTTGTCTGAAAATAGACCTACTTCATTAAACCAATAAACTATTTTTAAAAAATACGATGAAGCTAATTTAATAAAGTTAAAAGTAAACCTTGGGAATGATATCGATGTTTGAGTTGACATATAAGTAAAGATGTTTTGGGTTACCGACTGGAAGTGGCACACCTTCTAGTGAAGACCTCATATTTCTGTTACTGGATTCTTATCTGACACTGAGTACGTTATATTTCAGTTGGAAGCACCTCTGACTAAAAATCCATCCTCACATCCTCAACACTTCCAGCCTCTTTGGACTATTTAAACACATTTTATATACTAACCGACACAGCAAGCTAGTTAACTGACTATCATATTCTAGATATCAAGTTAAATACACTGCCTTGTTTAAGATAAAGATGGAGAATCTACAAATGCAAATACAGCCAGGTCTTCTGCTGCTTTCACGTCCTGCGGGAAAGCGTGCAGTTGCAAAAGTTGCGTTTGCTTCGGAAAAAAAATATTAATTATGTGTCAAATTGTGGGAGCTTTTTGGCAGCCCTGATTTCTGACCGCAGCAGAACTGATTCAACTGACTACTAGGCAATAAAATCTTAAATATATTTCAGTTTGTATAGAATTACAAATTAGATATTATATCACTCACTTCGTTTCTATTAAAAACATATCGGGAAGAGATGTTCTGATGTTTAACCTGAATCCTTCTATATGCTAATGCTATATGCACTACTGAATGCTTCTGTTAGATAAAGATAAGTGCCTTTTTGTTCCTAAAGTATGAAATGCTTTCAAGCGTTCAAGGCTTTTTGATGCTTTCAGGTCTGAATAACTTGACGTTTTCGCTATCCTCTTAAATTCTCCTACATGATGTAAATGAGGCATTAATCCAAGATATGCTATGTGTGTAAAAATAAAAAATATTTAAAAAATATAAAAAAAATTGTGTTTAAATTAACAGGACATCAAGCAAACGCTGCACTCTTCGGAGGAACTTGCAATTTTTCGAAAATGATCATGTGACGTCATCACTACGCGCATTCAGCCGAAGCCGTCTTCGATGCAGGACAGTAACAATAAGAAAGCTGGATTGAGCTGGAAAGGAAATTTTTTATCCAAAGATGTGAATGAGCAAAATTTGGAAACATTTTTGTAACACAAAGTCAAAGGAAACTTCCTCACTTCAGATAAACAGTCTGATCTGCCATATTTCCTGGCGAACTCTAAAGTGATGAATTATGGGATTGGTTTTGCTTGTCCTTATGGTACCTTCTGAATGGGACAGACTTTATGTTCATCTCATAAGCACAGAAATTAGGCTGCCCAAAAATGCACTTTCATAATCACAGACACACACACACACACACACACACACACACACACACACACACACACAAAACAACAACTCCCTTGTCAAAGGGTGTAGGTGGTTTAGAGCAGCCGTTGGTCAGGCTTGACTCTGGATCCATGCTTTGTGAGTACACACACTGAATAATTTATAATCCTGGCTTTGTAGAGTAGAGCATCTTTTTGAAGTGTCTCATCCGTAATTCGTGATGAGAGACGCACTCCTCTGTTCTGATCTTTGGAATTGATGGTGGTTTCTATTAATATGAGTTTGGAGCTGTGCCAGAGTGGAGCTGATTTTTTCATCGCAGAGGGATTCTTCGTGTGGAGAGTGTATTAATGGGTCCTGAATCGGTAGCTCTTTAGAGAGAGAGAGAGACAGATGTAGGGGTCATGTTTTAAGTATGTGTGTGTCTGTTTGTGTGTGTGTGTGTGTTAGAGAGAGAGACAGAGAGACAGAGAGGGGCGGGGGGGGGGGGGGGGGGGGGGACAAAGAGCAAAGAGCGGTAGTGCTTATGTTTATCACCTGAGTCCCTGGCTGAACTCCAGTTTCGTTGTCAGTGCCTGCCAGACAAGCCTGCTAAATGGTGTGTCTGTGTGTGTGTGTGTGTGTGTGTGTGTGTGTGTGTGTGTGTGTGTGTGTGTGTGTGAGAAAGAGAGAGAGAGATAGAGAGAGGGAGAGTTGTTAGACAGTAAGTGCCGTTTGCTAAGCAACAACATGCCAGAGGCTGACAGTGGCTGACAGCACACCCACCACACACACACACACACACACACACACACACACACACACACACACACACTGATAAAGGTTGTCAAAGCTTCAGGTTTCGGTTTTGTCTATGTATTTTTCATATAAGCTGCACTTGTAGGTGTGCAGAAGTGTTGATATTCAAATGCTGTTGAATTCTGGATTCTGATTGGTCAGAAGGTGTTGATTCATTGTTCTATAACTATAATAGCAGCTCTAACAGTAGTGCAGATGCAAATCACAGGTTTATATTAATGCGTTTGTTCTAGTATGTAATTGTTTCTATAGTAACAGCTCATTCGCAGGGACTTGTATTGTGAATGAATGGATTTTTATTTATTTTTTTAACCTTGTGAAATCATTGATATGGAGTTTTCTGTAAGGAGGCAATTGTTTATTATGTATGGTAGGAGTCTCCAGTGTCAGCGGACAGAGGAGTTTCTCTGTAACATGACCAGCTGGGTGTTGTTGTTTTTTGTTGTTTGATTAAGAGAAAAGAGAGAGGCTGGTGAGGGAACGACTGTTTATAGCTACTATAAGTGAAAACAGGAGCTAACTTGTTTTGAGAATGTTCCACTACGTTAAATGTAACTGTAAATGGATAAAAAGTGGTGTCAGTAGCTCCGCTTCATCAAACCACTGTGTGACATATTATTTGAATAGAACAGCACATGTTTTATTGCTTACATAACAAAGTATGTATATGAGCTGGGCGTGGTCAATCACTGAAGATCTCGCAGTGTGAGTCGTTATCTAACATGGCTGTGTCCCAAACGATACAGTTGAAAGTTAGTTCGTGTTTATACTGTATATCAAATTATGTTATATTTAATTTTTTTAAAAATGTTATGTATCATAAATAAGAGAGATTATATCTGGACTTATAAATGAGCTTGAGGCTTTCTAACGTCATGGTTGGAGTCGTGGGGTCATAATGCAAATCACAGTTAAATCCGTGTTAAAAACGACTCTGCTGATTTACTACTAATTTATTAAACACAATTTCAGACATTTATTGAATATGTAATATCACGGTATGTGTTTGTAAATGTAACAGCAGTGTAGTGTTCAGTCTTCTCTTCATGCTTAGGGTTGAGACGACCTACGGCTGAAGCTAAGAACCCTGGTAACATAGGTAATATAGGAATCGGATTCTGTGAGCACAGGATCCTGGAAACTTTGTGAATGAAATGGCCTGTGCATATAGGCTCATGACTCTGAGGTACTGCACTGAAGCTGTTCTGGAGGTCCCTGTTGCCTGACACCTTATTTGTTGTTTTTTTCCTTTAATTTGTCAAGATGTGATGAAGGAATATGGCCGACGGCGTGATAAACACGAGCGAAGGAAGGAGGCAGGAGAAATGGAGTGAGGAAAGGCAGTAGAGAGGCAGAATATTAATTAAGCTTGTTTCCCAGAGGATGCAGCAACTCTGTAATTCAAGCCTTCCTGAGCACACACTTATCTCCATTATTATTATTATTATTATTATTATTATTATTATTGTTATTATTATTATTATTATTATTATTGTTGTTGTTGTTCGTCTTCTTATTATTATCATTATTATTGAAAAGCTGGCTGAGGTCTCCATGGGACCGGAGTCAGCATCGGTTTGAGAGTGTGTATGTGAAAGTGAGAGAGAGCGCGAGAGGGAGAGCGAGAGCGAGAGAGAACATCCCTCAGTTTATACGATTGTCTCCTCCAGGTTCTTGAGTCTGTTATGTAAGTGTGTGTGTGGGTGTGAATGTCCAAGTGTCACTTGGAAAGGTGTGTGTGTCGTACGTGTCTTTCTGTGTCAGAGTCTCACTTAGAATTTGTGAGTTAGACGTGTTTGTTAGCCGTGTGTGTGTGTGTGTGGACTCAATTACTCAATATTATTCATCATGTGTCTGATTCTGTTCTACCCTTGCAGTAATCCTGTGTGTGTACATGTGTGTGTGTCATGTGTGTCTTTTTGTGTCAGAGTCTCACTAAGGATTTGTGAGTTAAATGTGTTTGTTAGACATGTGTGTGTGTGTGTGTGTGTGTGTGTGTGTGTGTGTGTGTGTGCGCATGCGTGCATGCGTGCGTGTGTGTGTGTCCCACTTTGTATTTGTCTCCACTTGGTGCCTGAGTATGTTATGTGTGAGTGTGTGTGGGTGTGTGAGTGCCTGTCTAAGTGTCGCTTAATGTTTGAACTATGTGTCTCGTACCGTGTCTTGACTGTGTGTGTGTGTGTGCGTGTGTGTGCGTGTGTGTGTGTGTGTATGAGTACACACTGAGTTTCCATGTAATCAAGGCCACCGTGTATGGCCACTCTGTAGGTGTTCAGTTACTGACTGTAGGCCATCTGTTGCTCTGCACATAATATTGCACCCCCTATGCCTGAAAGTGCAAACGTGTGTTTATTGCACCATAATACAAATTTACTGCACTTTCATACATGCGCCAACCTCGTTTCTCACCTTATAGGCTTTAGTTTCTAAGTGTAGTTACACGGGGAAAAAAAAGTAAAGTTGTATTCAAAGTGTAAGTTCAAGGACATTTTACACAAAAGTTACTTACATTGTAAATATTATAAAATATCAAATATAATAAAATCAATTCTAATAAATGCAACCAAAAAAAACAGTCAACTATCTTTATATATAAACATTTCCATTTAAAAAAATAAACGACTTTTCCAAATCCAATTCCAATCTTCCAACAACCTTGCGTTTGTTACAGGATCCGATATCCGATATCTTTTCTCCGATGTCCGATCAAACATTTGTGCCAGTATGGGCCCGATCTTGATACCGGATATGGGATCGGTACCATCTCTACTTAAATGTGTATTGTATATGTTTCTTGACGATCATTATACAGTGTGAAAAAAACAAGCAAAAGAAAACGTTCCTTTAGAAGCCAATGCAGCCAGAACACGCATGCTGACGTCAGGCAGACGTTTTCTTTGTGGAAGGTATTATCTCGGGAAGTTTGCAGCATCACGCTGTTCGATTGTGCAAATGATTTCATTTCAGTTGTGAAATTGTGCTGATGAACAGCTACTCTGACTTGACCTCAAAATTCACGTTATGAGCTCCAATGGCTGTAATCATTAACACACACACACACACACACACACACACACACACATACACACACACACAGTATTCCTGTTTTCTGCCCCTACATTTGCTGACACTTTAAAGCGTCTCTGAGCTCAGCAGTGGTACACACTTCCAGCCAAGCATGCATAAGTACCTGAAATATTCATTTCACACTGCAGGGCACCCACACACACACACACACACACACCCAAACAGAACGAGAGCGAGACAAGCTGTACTCTGCACTTTGGCAATGGTTCATCACTGTCCCATAATGGAATTAAAATCTACAAATCATCACTGAGGAGCGCTTACATTTACTAGCCCTGCCTTTCTAAACCGTGCCGCTTGCATTTTATCCATCTGCATTAATTAAGCATCCAGGCTTTTTTGCTTTGGCACCAAATGATGCGAGTTAAAGGAAATCTTTGTAAAGACGGATCGATTTAAAACACTCGTCTTAATACGTATTATATGGTTGCACTCTGCGCTCTGCAGCTACAGCTACGTCCAAGCACTCTAGCTCCTTATTAAGGAATCAAACACTCAGTGTTGTGCCGTTACAGGATCATAATCAGTGACAGAGTAGTGCGATGAGCATATTTACAAATAAATAAATAAATAAATAAATAAATGAACGCTTGTCACGTAACCAGGAAACCACAAGGAAGCGTAAACTCCTGTGTACTGAAGATGTCGGAAAACTTCCTTTAACTGTTACAAAGCTCTGACACTGGAGACTCCTTCCGTATAGTAAAATATACGTCTCTTTACAGAAAACTTTGTCGTGTCAATAATAAGATCATTCAGTCCGTACAGGATTTGGCAGGATGCCAGAAATGCTTGATTTTGTTGTGGCTTTTTTTGTGTGATGCAATTTGCAGAGTTTTGTCCTGGAAAACTACTCGAATTGGCGAAATTGTGGAAAATCTGTAATAACTTTGAAAATCTCAGAATATTGCGATCGCAAATTTGGGACTGATTAGTAATCTATTGTGAATGAGTCCCTGTGAATAACCTGTGACTACGGAAACAGTAAAGTATTAGAATGAGCGTATTAATATAAACCGTGTAGCGAATCGTAGCAGCACTGTTTTGTAGACCTGATCGACGGCTCGTCTGCATTTGGAACGACAGATTTAACAGTTGCTGAAATCCTGCTATTTGGTATAAAACTGTAACCGTATTAGCGTGCAGCGGGTGAGAGTCGTACAGTGGGTCCTTCCAAAGGTAATAGGAAAGAAGCGATATTAAATAATGAGCCGTTGTTTCTAATATTCTATCGAGAGCGACTTGTCGCTACTTGGTAACTTGAAACTCACTTTTAGAATACTCCTGTCATGTTCCCGTTTTACATGTTATAGAACATAATTAGATTAACAGCTCGCGTCATTACGTCACCGCGCCACGCCGTCCAACGTCCCTCCAGAATTTCACGTATCAACATACAGTTCGTCTTCGTTATGGTACCGTATACAGTTTCTGTGTTTTTATTTAATTTTTTTTTACGAGCGCTTTAAGTGCAGTTAATTATTTGTCATGCTGTATGTGCTAATAATCAACTGCTTGAAGTCGTGGGCTGCGTCTCAAACCGCGTACTTACCGTCTATATAGTAGCCGAGATACATGTATTTTTCCACACTATAGACCTGTAGTAGGCAAGTACGCGGTTTGGGATGCAGCCGAACTCTCTTGTTCGCCATAAAATGTCGAGCACTGCCGCGTGTGATCGTGTCCTGTCGCAAAATGCGGTGAAAACTCTCACACGACGCTCATAATGTGATTAAGGTGTTTACATGTCTGTAATACACGTCCATAACGCGACTAAGACAGGAGTACTCCACATGTCTTAATTCGATTAGAGCTTAATTCGAGTATGACCTTAATTAGATTAAGGTAAGTAAAAATTGCTGTTTACATGGTAGTTCCTTAATCAAAGTATGGTCTTAATCGGGTTAAGAGTGGATTATTGTTGTCCATGTAAATGCAGCTAATAATAAGTGAATAAGAACGCTCTTTTTTTATGTACCGCCTGTCCGAGTGGTAATGCTGCAGAACCGACGCCACGTCAAATCAAACTGCATTGAGAAACAAATTGAGATTTGTTTACTTCTGCCCACTTTGATCCCATTTTATTTCTCTCATTCATGAAAATAAGAGTAAGAGCCCAGAGTTATACATCTCAATCTCAATCTGAGAATTTAATTTTCTGTAGAATAGACAACTCATATGTCCAGTTCCTTCTGTAATGTACTGCAGTGTCGTATTTTTTTTATATTCATGAATATTAGATTTATAGAGTTTGTACGGTGAGTAGAATCAAGTAGAAGCAATTAAAAACGACTCAGTCTTTTATTCTTCAACAATAACTTTATGGTGCTTATACTAGTGAACAAAAAAAATTAATGAAAGTGGTTTCCTTGTTTTCCCATTTTCATCTCGAAACAAACAAACAAAAAAAACGAATAAACACAATATACACGGACCACGCTGGCTCAGACGTGGTTTATGAGATGGTTTCGCAGTAACAGGCATATTTGTTTATTTCATAATTACTCATAAGCACATATGTACATAGTTACCTTTGAGTTTTTTTTTTATTGGATGCAGAAAGCACTCACGATCTTCTGATTCCTGTTTGGCTCTCCGTCGTTCAGGATGGAAAGGAAGAGGAAGCAGGGCCGTTGGCTGTTTGGCTCAGTGTGTGTATGTGTGTGTATGGATGTGTGTATGTGTGTGTGTGTGTGCGCACCACACCACATAGGAGACAATCTGTCTCTTCACTGCCGTTTAATCTACATTAAAAACGAAAACCTGCATCGATCCAAATGACATCAGACTAAGCCAATTCCCCATAAATAACCAGTAAGAGGCAGACAGAGAGCGAGTGAGAGAGAGAGAGAGAGAGAGAGAGAGAGAGAGGGAGAGAATGACTCATTTGAAAACTTGTGTTTCACATAATGTGGAAAATTGACAAGAAAATGTGACATGTCAGGTACCATGACTCAACTGCACGTCTAAACGATCACTCAAGTTGTTCAGTGTCTCTAACAGATTTGTTGATGTGCTTTCTGACTCACTGTTATCTGGAATTAGAAGCGAAAGGAAATAAAATATATGTTATATTGCTTTGCTTGTATTTCCTCATTTGTAAGTCGCTTTGGATAAAAGCATCTGCTAAATGAATAAATGGGAATGGAAATGTAAAATAGCAGCGATTAAAAAAAAAACATCCTGACACCAATAGGAGTCGGTTTGTGTAAGGGAATAGGTTCCAACTTATACGGTAAAATGTCCTAAAATGTCCATACCAACATTTGGGCTTTTAATAGAGTGTAAAATAGATGATAGTTTTGCCTCAGTCCCTTAGGTTTGTCACATGATGATTATAAGTTACGTCTTATGGATGTCTAAGTTATGGAGGATAGGTAGTAAGTTTGGGTCATTCCTATGTTCCCCAGTTCTGTATTCTGTTAACAGACATGAAGGAAACTTTTTACAAGCTTTCATGTAGTCAGGACTAATTCTCCCAGCGCCCTATTCACTTTATTGCTTTTTAACTTTAAACACCAAGGAACATAGGACCCTGGGAACATAGATACGCTCCCGCTGAGTTGCTCAGAAGCCGAGAATTTATTCATGTCTAGTTTATTCTTTGTCTTTAGGTTTTTTGAGAAGAAATATTTTGCCTTCATTTCATTCCCTCATCCAAATACATCATCCATCCATCCATCCATGCTTTGTTGTCATAATGAAATTCCTTACTAACTGTACTAACTTCCATTTTAGTGTTTCTGTCACTTTAATAAATGATTACAATTTTATCCGTTGACACAGACAGTTAATGTACTTCAAATTAAGTTCAAATGATATAACTGTTGGGATCTGGCTAGCATTAACTAATGGGAACTAGCATTATTTTAGCTAGCTAGCACAAGCAGATTGGTACCAAGGTGTTTCTTTTGAGCAAACTTATCAACTTTTAAGTTTTAAAGTGGCCATGAAATCAAAATGAGTGGTTCAGAACTTTTTGTCTCTTATTGGTATGGACACCAGTATGATACCATCTCTAAAAAAAAAAATAATAAAACAACAAAAGATGTATGTTATGGAGATATTCTTGTTTAAAATTTTATAGTTTGCCACATCTAGGAAACTTATAGTTTAGTTTTTTTGTTTTTTTTTAGTGACCCTGTACTAGTCTTGTGTTTCTCCAATGAAATGCTCTCTAGAAAGTATATGTGTCCCGTCCCCTGGTTCTACAGTAACAGTTCATTAGCAGTAAACATGGTTCCTCTGTGTGTTTTTGGCTGAGAGTCTTCCTGCACATTAATCACTTTTCCAACCATCGCTTGAGAAAATGTTTGGAAAAGGGTGGAGTGTGTGCGAGTTGGCAGTTTTGGGAGAAGTGTTTTACCAACTTGGGGCTGTTCAGTGCTGGAGTGTCGCTACCGCAGACTGACAGAGAATGTTATTATATTCGTCTTTACCACCATGGGTGTCGTAGTGGTGTCAGGTGGGGTAGTGGTGGCTCAATAGTTAAGGTCGGGGGTTCAAGACCCAGCATAGCCAAGATGCCACTGTTGGGCCCTTGAGCAAAGCCCTTAACCCTCTCTGCTCCAGGGGCGCTGTATCATGGCTGTGCTCTGACCCCAACTTCCTAACAAGCCCGGATATGTGAACAAAAGACTTTCACTGTGCTGTGACATACGTGATGTTGTCGTCTAGGGAATCGTCCTGGCGTGGGTGAAGGTGGCAGATTTGAGAAATCCTCTACAGCTGTTAAAAGGCTCTCGTTAAACTCTTCACTGTTCTTTACTGTCAGGTTTGTTTAGATATCCAGGGGTGTGGCTTACTGTATCTCGGAGGCTGCTGGCTGTTGTGTAAATCAATCACTTCAACATGCCGTTACTCAGACTTCCTGTTTCAAAAGGAAATTCATAACATTCGAGAATCAAATGACGGCTCTCAAGATGTTTCACGGGGACTTTAATGTCATGCTGTGTAGTTTGAGACAATCTTTCTTCCCTCTATTTCCACAGGTCCAGGTGGGCACCTCGCATCAGGAGCAGAGGATTGTAGGGTACATCGCCTGCACCCACCTTCACGCTATCGAAGGTGAGTGACTGTGGACACACACACACAAATAAAATTTTTATTTCTTTAGATTTGTGTGTGTGTGTGTGTGTGTGATAAAAGCCAAAATGCTGCATGACTGGATCAAAAAGCACACTTATTAAAAGCACACACACTGCACAATTGTTCTGTTCATTCATAACACACGCACACGAACACACACACACACACACACAAACACACACACACACACACACACACACACACACACACACACACACACACACACACACCCCGATCTGCTCTCACTTTCTGCACAGATTAACGATCATAGCCCATCAAACCACCCACACATTCATAGACACACACTCGCACACACGCGGTGTCGTGTAACCATGGCGACAGGTCATGACCGAGTTCAGCGTCAGTGCTGCTATTTAAAGGATGTGGACGTAGGGAAGACAGAGCTCCCTGCTATTCCTGGAGCCCCACACACTCACGTCTGCTAGCGATGCTAATTACAGCGCACTCAGCTATTCCCGACTCATGCGTGAAAAATGAAAGAGAAGGAGAGCAAGAGAAAGAGAGCTTTTTCAGCTACTGTTATACTTTTACTCAATAATAAAAGGCCATTGTAGTCCTGCATCCTTTCGCGCGAGTGTGTGTGTGTGTGTGTGTGTGTGTGTTTGTAATTGTGTGTATGTCCTTCTTCATTATGATGGTCAGGCAAAGAGGACATGTCTCCTTCAATGTAACTGACAAGTCAGAGGCCACGCCTGCTTTGCTGTGACTGACAGGTAGACAGACCACTCCTTCATTGGGATTGGCAATCATGAAGCCATCCTCCTCTTTCCTGAGAGCGGTTATACGTACTTCTGTCTTAAATTTATTCCCACACTTTACTGTGACTGACGTGTAGAGTGGCCACGCCTCCTTCACTGTCACCGACATGTCGAGAGTCCTCGCCTCTGTTTATGTGGCTAACATGTAGTCAGGCCACACCTCCTTCACTGTGACCGACATGTCAAGAAGCCATGCCTCCTTCACTGTGATTGACATGAAGAGAGACCGCACCTTCTTCTGAAGCCACGCCCCTTTCACTGTGACTGACATGTAGAGAGACCACTTCTCCTTTACTGTGACTGGTAAAAAAAAGGCCAAACTACCTTTACTACGAATGAGAAATAGAGAGGCCACACCTCCATCACTGTGACTGACAGGCACATCGTGGTGGGGTAAGAGAGAAACACAGTGCCAAAGGAAATTGATTTGATAATGTCTACAAATAATAACCTAATAATACTAAAAGATCCAGGCATGTGTTGTCAGACTTACAGAGCGATACAGAGAAGCTCGGATTCATTCAGTCACCATCGCCGAGCAGCTTTTACATGATTCATGCTGTTCTGAATGGATGAACGTTAGCGTTATATAAAGCAGATCTGAGGCGTGACAGCGCAGAGGCAGCTCTGTGTCGCTCTTTAATCATTCGTGTACAGTCTCAGCTCACACCACAGCCGTGACTCATGGGCTTTCTGTCTTTAAATACGGCCTGATTTCACCTTAACGCCCAGAGACACACTACTGCCCACACACACACACACACACACACACACACACACAGACACACACACACACACACACGGCAGGAGCTCTTTGAAATGTGTACTTTGAAATATGCTATGGGAATGCTGCACCTTTCATTCCTATACGCTCTCTTGCTCTCTTGCTTTTCTTTTAGGTGTGCTTAGTGTCTAAGAAAGCTTGCATTTTTGCATTTATTTCCTGTCCATTTTCTCTTCCTTTTCCATTTATTCTCTATTTACCTTTCATCATGCAGCTTTCCTTTCTTTTCCTTACCTTTCCTTTCCTTTCTACCGTTCTCCTTTTCCTTTCCTTTAGTTTCCTCTCCTTTCTACCATTCTCCTTTTCCTCTCCTTCCCTTTCCATTCCTCTCCTTTCTACCATTATCCTTTTCCTCTCCTTTCCTTTCCTTTCCTTTCTACGTTTCTCATTTTCCTTTCCTTTCTACCATTCTCCTTCTCCTTTCCTTTCCTTTCCTTTCCTTTCTACCGTTCTCCTTTTCCTTTCCTTTAGTTTCCTCTCCTTTCTACCATTCTCCTTTTCCTCTCCTTTCCTTTCCTTTCTACGTTTCTCATTTTCCTTTCCTTTCTACCATTCTCCTTCTCCTTTCCTTTCCTTTCCTTTCCTTTCATTTCTACCATTCTCCTTTTCCTTTCCTTTCTTTTCATTTACTCTTCATTCCTTTCTACCATTCTCCTTTCCTTCCCATCCCTTTTCTTCCCTTCCTTGCATGTCTTGTCCTGCCCTATCAGTCCTTTTCCTTTCCAATATTCTCCTTCCCTTTATTGCTCTTTCTCTTCCCTCTCTTTCTCTTATATACAGCATTGGGTGTACAGTACTGTGTCTTTCCTGTTTGAAGTATACTGAAAATTCCCAGGATCCCACCAGGGGGTAGTGTTAGACTGAAATTTAGCCCTACGCCTGTAAACTAGCCTGCATTACGAGGTTGCTCTTTAATCACCAGTTCCCATCTGTTTCTCAAATTGCTGCTAAACTGGTTAGCCCACAGCGTCAGTTCCACTTTTTAGTGAACGTTGATGATCGCTAGCGGCAATCTGACTAATAAAAGAACGCAGAAGAATTCTGACTAATAACCGCAATGCATTCACTGTCATCTAAGCTACGCGAGATGCATGTCTATCTCGGAATAAAGGTGGGTCTTCTCTCGGCTAAACCTGGACACGCCTCCAATCAGTGATATTCTTTGAGAGCCTTTATACACATATATAATATTTAACATATAAAGAACTACACTATAACGATTCTACATTTATCATCAAACCCCACGGTCAGATTCAACGGTGTAGAAATGACTAAGACGCGAATGATCAAAGCCGTCATTGCCTCGTTGTGTCTCTCGGCCTCGTACAGGCGATGCATCGGTGCGTTGCGAGCAGTTAGATCTGCTCCTGCAGTGGGGCGCTGAGTTTAGGAGGGCCACGTCTCAATCCGCAGGTCAGGAGAAAGGTATGGAGGACCAGGTGGCCTTTGACGTCATCCTCGGAGACATGAACTTCGATAACTGCTCCTCAGGTAAGTTCACTGCTGGAAAATATGCACTTCGCTTTTTGTTTTTAATTATACCCCATCCCATATCTAGTACATTGCTTTTAGCTTTAATTAACAGTCATTTAGAGAGGGGAAACCCATCAGAGGTTCCTTTTTCCAGCGATAGCACTGACAGGAAAAGTTATGGAAGCCCTGGACGACAAGTAGTGAAATAGAGTTCTGCTGTTATTTCGATTTATTAACTCGTTATTATTTAAGATATCATGTCATTATTTTGATGTAACGTCTTGAAATCTCGGTAACGCTTTACGATAAAAGTACAAGTAACTAATGGTCAGTTAAGGCATGTTCTAATCAAGAACTAATGAAGAACCTTAACTACATGTTAGTACATGTTTGTTAGTTAATGTATTAATGAACACCTTGGGATAAAGAAATCAAACCCGCTCTTTAAGAAAGAATATAAATTAAACGTGCACATTTTAAAATTGTTTGTAAAATTTGTCAGCTGCAGCTACATCACAAACAACATTGGATGGCGCTGGATTACTTTCAGTTGTTTACTCCAAAGTGTTCATTAATACCTTAACTAACAAACATGTAGTTAAGGTGGTGGTTATTCACACATGAATTCATATGATTCATATCAATCTTGGGGCAGTGGTGGCTTGGCGGTTAAGGCTCTAGCCTACTGATCGGAAGGGCAGGGGCCAGCACTGCCAAGCTGCCACTATTGGGCCCTTGAGCAAGGCCCTTAACCCTCTCTGCACTGTATTATGGCTGACCCTGTGCTCTGACCCCAACTTCCTGGCATGCTGAATTTCACTGTGCTGTAATGTATATGTGATAAATAAAGACTCGTTAAGGTTAGTTCCTCATTAGTTACTGATTAGTACATCCCTTAACGCATCATTAGATCATATTAAAGTAATTATTAATTCAGATATTAGTACATGATTGTTCATGTACTCTTATTGTAGAGCGTTACAGGAAGCTCTACTTTATAGCTTGGGATTTATTAGTTATTTAATTAGAACAAACCAAGCATGTATAAATCCTATAAATAGCAATAAGGTTCTAGCACCTTCTCTGCTTGGACCCCTAAAATAACCCCCACATAAGAAATGAATAGCTTATTTTTTTGTTAGTTATTGTCTCAGTGCTTGGCCCCTTAAAATCCTGAGCAAAAGCAGTTGGGTTCCAGTGCTTTGTGCGTGACCCCGAAAAATACAAGCATGTATGAAAATACATAAAAATCCCAACAAAGACAACAGGGATGTAGCACATTCAGCGCTTGGACCCCTAAAATGGCAGTAAAACTGTTATTAAAAACAATACTAATAACCGTGGCCAGGAATTATAACAGCAATTTGAAACAAATTCTTTGAACTGCTTTTGATTTCGAGCTGTGTCTCAGGCTTGCTCTGAGCACTTGGACGAACATCGATGTCTCATCGTCGTCAAACTCCCCCGGCTCCGTTCGATTCCACGCTGACTGGAAGGGAGTTTTCAGCTTAATTAAGTGGATCATTCGGTCTCAGACGTATCGACAGCCTCCTTTCTCTCCACTTCAGAACCCAACGCCAGTTGATTATATGTTTGAAAAGATGGAGAATGGCAGGGTTTCATTTTAAAGTGCTTCTCTCCCTCTCTCTCTCTCTCTCTTTTGTTTTTTTCTGTTTTAGAGGATAAGTTGGAGCAGCAGCACGCTATATTTACTCAGTACAGAGATCCGTGTCGTCTGGGGCCTGGAGAGGACAAACCGTGGGCTTTGGGTGAGTCGACTCTCGCTTGCTTGACGTATTACTGCCCTCCTGTGGCTTATTACTGACACTGTGACCTGCTTTTATACATCATGCGTCATCAGAGGAGTTTCCAGTTCCTTCATCTTACAGTACATTTATAGATTAAAAAGAAATTAGAGCTAAAATGACCCTGATATTCCAGTTTATTTAAACTTTATTCACCTCTCTGTACAGCACGTTATCCTTTTCGTGTTAGCTAATAGTGACTTACTAATAAAGTTTATTTTATATACCCAGTATTTTTCAATTAAGTGTTAAGTAATATAAGAAAACTGTAAGCAATCTCAAACTTAAGTGATAGCAGCCGTATTTCGTTGTTCGCTCGTAAAAGAGCTTCTTTTCTCAGTCGCCATTTTTTAGTGGTGTCATACTCAATGTCATATTGATGAGAAATCTAGCGAAGAGGTAGTAGATACACTGTGGAACCCAGAATGCAATGCAGCAATATGACACAGTTACGGAAGAGACTCGGCCCAGCTAGTTAGCGACCTACGAGATGATGAGTGTACGGACGATGAGGTGAGAAAGCTGGACAGACCACAGGACTAAAGCACCGCTGCAGCACCCTGTTTGGGTAAACATTAAGCGAGGGCGAAATCCCACTCCATGGCAACACGATCAGCAGGTAGAATAGCATTGTGGGTAATGTAGGAAAGTGTTAACCAGAGTGAAAATAGAGCAACATTGTCAACAAAGTCAGTGAAAGAACCAAAATAAGTAAATAATAAATAAATAAATTTAATACGAGTGTAGTTCTTGGAAAGTTGGGAAGGATGATCAAGACAAATAAGCTTTTTTTTTCTTAAAGTGTGGGGAAAATGTTTTCTCTACACACTGCTCGAGAGCTCTTCAGAGCTTTATGCTTTGTGTGTGTGTGTGAGCACACAGAGCAAATTTAGACGTGCCGCAGGCTCCGCTCGCCCCGCAGATGGTGTGTGAGATGAGCTGGCAGGAAGTGCCCGTGAAGACGTTGCCTTCCCAGCATGCTCCGCAAACAGACAGGTCCCGAAGCGGCGACAGTGGTGGTTCAGTGGCTCACGTCCAGTTGCCTTAAACACTGACCACCCTTGAGTCGAGAGCCTCAGGAGATCTCGACCTGCTCAAGGAAAACAACATGGCTGCCAAAACCTTCTGAATTTTAAAAAGGCAGTGTTTGCTGAGTATATTAGTTTTAGCCCTTGCTGAGTTTTTCTTTTTTTTTTCTCCAGAACTGTGAAACGGTTCTGTTTCCCTGAAGAGTCTGTTAAAGGAACACAAGTCTCTTGTGGGAAAGGAAATACAAATGGAGTCCATCAGCCAAGACATTGTGGTCTCTAACATGGCTGGAGCTACGAGGCTAATGTAGCTAAGTAATGGAAAATGGAAACTACCGCATCAACTAAAATGTGTGAAGGTCCACTTACATTCAAGTCATTAGAGTATAATAGATCCAAATAGAGAGCTAACATGACTGACAACAGTTACCTTTTCAGTGCTTAAAAGGTGCATTAATAATTAGTTCATGGCTATCGATACAACAATTTGTATTGATTATATTTAGTTTTGTGGTAGCCCTTTAGCTAGTCTGTGTTCCAATGAGCTGCCTTCAGCTAAATAATTTACACAAATGCATGTGATAGGATCTGCCACAGACGTTGCATAGGTACATGTTTTAAAAACATAGATTTGCTGAACTGCAGCTAAGATTTTTATCGGAACTGCTACAGTGTTTTTTCAAGTTTGGTTCGTTGCCCCCTGTACTTTAGCGTCCAAATGTACAGCTCCGCCTTCAAACTCCAAACCACGCCTTCTATCTGATTCTGATGCTGTAGCGTGAAACCAAACTCTGTGCTGAGGAAGAAACTGATTATGTAGCTCCAACTCGTTTCTACATTTTTAGCTCAGCTGTGTCTTTTTGTCCATTTTTTAAATAGATAACCCCATCAGCAAGTCTGTTTGTGACACACCTACAGTACATATGTGACATTTATTAGGCTTACAACTTCAAATGCTAAACTGATCGTTATAAGCTTTAATTAATGATCCACTCAAATTCCAGGAGAATTTAAGTAAGCAAATGTCAGACACCAAACATATCTTTTGGGAGTACATTTGGGGAAAACTGTCAATTATTTGAATTTGTAAATACATATTAGTGGTTAGCACGTTCGCCTCACACCTCCAGGATCGGGGGTTCGATTCCCACCGTGGCCCTGTGTGTGCGGAGGTTGCATGTTCTCCCCGTGCTGCGGGGGTTTCCTCCGGGTACTCCGGTTTCCTCCCCCAGTCCAAAGACATGCACGGTAGGCTGATTGGCATGTCCAAAGTGTCTGTAGTGTATGAATGGGAGTGTGAATGTGTGTGTGAATGTGTCCTGCGATGGATTGGCACCCTGTCCAGGGTGTACTCCGCCTTGTGCCCCATGCTCCCTGGGATAGGCTCCAGGTTTCCCGTGACCCTGAAGGAAGGATAAGCGGTATAGAAGATGGATGGATGGATGGATATAGGGCTGTGTGTTTGTGTTACAGTGCTGTTGTTGGTGTTTTTTTAACCATTCTTGTTCCTTATCCTTATAAACTACACAAAACAAACTATATGCGAAGACAAAGAAAAATTAGAAAACTAAGAAATAAGAACAAGGTGCTATAAAAATGCTTAGTTTTTTTTTAATTAAAAGTATAGTATACTGTATGTATATATATATATATATATATATATATATATATATATATATATATATATATATAAAAATATATATATATATATATATATATATATATATATATATATATATATATACAAACACACACACACACACACACACACACACACACACACACACACACATAGAGAGAGAGAGAGTACTGCACAAATTTCAAAATTGAGATGAAACAGTCATAAATGTAGAAAATTTACTATAAAAGCAGTAAAACTAAAATTTATGAAGTTGTATCTTGGAGAACCTTCAGACTTTTTCAAGCTCTCAGCTACTTCTTTCTTATGATATTGTTATAGGGGAAATTTCAAGACGTTTCCTCTGTTAGGTGTTAATAAGACAGAATTGTATGCATTTATAAATGTTAAATATTTTTATATGCATGCATTATTTTGTTTATTTTTAGCGATTCTGATTCATCTGTTCAGTCTTGCTTCATATCACACGTTGTATAAGGAACTGTCTAATCTGTTAATAATAGCCCCTGAAAAGAAAATGGACAAAGCAAGAAACTGAGGAACTGAAAGAATGACCTGTAAGGGTGAATTTTTAAAAAGCCCCCGAGATGTGTAGCATAACGAACGATAGAGGAAGTGTAATTATGACTCACGGCTTCATCGAGCTCGTTTGAGTGTGGTGCGATGCCCACGCGTGTGTGCAGCGTCTCAAGCGCAAGCTCTAAACGGGTCCTGATTACACAAAGATGTCAGATCTGTGTTCTCGTCATGACTGGAGTGTCTGCCGAGGCGTTTAGATTAATGCAAAAGAGGGGTATTGATTGCAGAACAATCTGACGGTCGGCGTTCCTGTAATGAGTGCAGAATCTCTGGATTTGAATGTTGAGAACAAATCTTGAATGTTCGCGTCTTAGTCATGAATGTTCATGCAGAACATTCATGCAGGTGTTAAACGGCTAAATACGGCCTCACAAGGTCGCAAAGAGTCAGCTTTGCATCATTCAACCTTTTGTGTGTGTGTGTGTGTGTGTGTGTCCACAGGTACCCTGCTGGACACGAGTGGTTTGTATGATGAAGAAGTCAGCTCGCCAGAGAGTCTACAAAAGTAAGTCTCTCTCACACACACACACACACACACACACACACACACACACACACACACACACACACACACACACACACACACACACACACACACGCACACACACAGCTTCACCCACTGTTAAGTTCAATAGTAAGTCCAAAACACAAAGGCTTGGACAGACACTAACACACACATTCTAACAAATCCCACCCCCTTGTCCTTCATGGTGGAACCATTAAAGTTTCTGTGTAGAACCCTAGAACAGAATGTGTGTAGTGTATTGTAAAACTCCTTTTTTTATGTGGGTATGTATTTATATTGTTATAAGAACCCTTAATTATCCAGTGAACCCTTAATGAACCCTTGAAGATTTTTTTTTTCAAGAGTCTATGTATTAACTGGGAACCTTTTTTTTTGGTTAATTAACCACCCTTAATTTTCCAATGAACCCTTTTATTGAAGAGTGCATGTATTAACTGGGAACCCATTATTGGAAACTAAGAACCCTTAATTTTCCGATGAATCCTTAAACAACCACTGAAGAACCTTTTTTTCCAAAGAGTGTATTAATTGGGGAACCTTTTTTGGAAGCTAAGAAGCATTCAATATCCAATGAACACTTAAAGAACCATTGGAAAGTCACTTTTTCCCTAAGACTTTAAGTATTAATTGTGAACTCTTTTCAGTATGTAATAACTAGGAACCATTTGTTGGAAACCCTTAATTATCCAATGAACACTTGAAGAACCATTTCCCCCCTAAAAGTCTATGTACTGACTTAAGTATGTGGTACTTTCTGTGCAATGTTTAGCATATTTTTTGGTGATGTCTGAAAGCACTGTATGAATTATCCAGTGCCCACTGATATCACATAGTGGACTTTTCCATAGGACATCTCCTATGTGTTGCATTTTCTCTACCGCCTTGTACCACCTTTTACAGTTCAGACAAATGAAAGAACCTTTTAAAGCATTTCTGCGAATCCTTGGCATTTCCGTTAAGCCTTTTTTCTTTTAAGCTTGGCATTTCTATGAATACTTGGCATTTCAAAGTCGGGGTGTGCGCAAATGTCCAACGCACACATGTACCCACTGCTGATTAACTATCTCCCTGCATTCCTCTTTTAACAGGGTTATGGAGAATGAAGAAGGCAGAAAGGAGTACTTGGTTTTCCCAACGAGTAAGAACCAGTGTCCGAGTCAGAAGGGACGTAAGATCCCGCTGAAGGGAAATGGACGCAGGATCGACTACATCCTGTACAGAGAGGAAGGCGTGTACGCCGACTGGAAAGTGGTCAGTATGAAGAAGTAATGTACTTCAGTCTGTTTTATTCAAGCTCAACGCTCCCACCTTGTGGCACTGAGTAGGAACAGCCTGATTGGTAAAGGAGTGAGGAACAATTATTATATTTATTTAAAAGTAAGATGTACTTTTTTTTTATCCATTTATAGTTACATTTAATGCTGTGAAACAAGTTATCACTTACATTGTAGCAGCCATACATAAACTGTAGTTCCCTCACCAGCCTTTATTTCTCTCTTAGTCTTGAAGGGCAAAAAATGCAATTTGAAATCCTTTTCACAGACTGAAACAGATTTATGCTAATTTATTTAATACCTGCCCTTCGATTCTACTGGTTTACATTTGCATGCAGAGTTCCTGAAGTGACTTCTTTATTTTTGCATTTTGTAAATCAAAATGGAATACTGTACCTGTATATGAGCTGATAATTCATTAATCTACAGTACCGTGAAAACGTAGTTCATACTTAAATGTTTCAGATCTTCAAAGAAAACTGAATACAAGACAAAGACAACCTGAGTGAACACAAAATACAGTTTTTAAATAATCATTTCATTTATTGTAGGAAAACGGTTATCCAAAACCAACTGGTCCTGTGTGAAAAAAGTAATTGCCTTCTTATTTACTCAATCAACCAGTTAACTACATTTAATTGATAATTATGTTCAGTTAGAGTACACACACCTAGCCTTAATTACTGGCAGCCCTGTTCAATCTAAAAATCACTTATATAGAACCTTAAATTGAACCCATGTGAAGTAGGCTAAAAGGTCTCCACAAGCAGCACACTATGCCCTGATCATAGCTGAGAAATACATAAGTCTGGAAAGGGTTTAAAATCCATTTCTAAGGCAATGTGACTCCAGCAAACCCCAATGAGAGCCATTATTTCCAAATGGAGAAAACACGGAATCTTCCCAGCAGTGGCCAGGCCTAATTTCACTGTTCCACTGTTCCTCCTGATTCCACTGTTAGAGACTGGGAAATATGGTATGCATGGGAGAATTGCAAGGTGAAGACCACTGCTATCCAAGAGGAACATACTGTAATGGGTTAGCATGGCTGTGGACTGCTGAGTCAAAAGTGGAACTTTTTGGGAAGACATGGGTCCAGTTATATCTGGTGTGCAGCTAAGACAATAAGAACAATGAGAACATCATACCAACAATCAAACATGGTGGTGGTAGTGTGATGTGGTGGGGATTTGGTGCTGCTTCAGGGCCTGAGCAACTTGGCATAATTGCTAGAACCATGAATTCTGCTCTCTACCAGAAAATCCTGATAGAGACTGTCTAGTCATCAGTTCATGATCTAAAGTGTAATTGGGTTATGCAGCAAGGCAGTGATCCAAAGCACATGAGCAAGTTCACAGCTGAATGACTCAAAAGAAACCAAATGAACGTTTTGGAGAGGCCTAGTCAAAGTCCTGAATTGAACCCCATAGAGATGCTGTGGCAGAGGTTTGTTGTGATTGTTGCAGCCAAATATGTTTGCTTTTGCTGCGTTTTTTTTCTTCTTCTTCAAAATCTGCGCTGCAAGTTTTTTTGTGCTTTTTTTATGTGGAAAACTACTTGAATTGGCGAAATTGCAATTGCACAAAATAGTTGTACACGTTCTTTCGAAGTGATGTTTGTTGGTGAATGAGACCTTTTAGCTGTGCTCATGTTCAACACACGTGAATAGATGAGGGCTTTGGCTGAATGCGCATTGTGATAGCATCACGTGGTGTGTCCTGGCGTCTTGTACCAGCTGTATATGGTTGAAATGACAATAAAGCCACTTGTCTTGAAATCTGTGTAAATATGCTGTCATTTTGAAAATGTATTAATTTAATTAATTAATTATTTTCTGAGATCGCAAAATCCTGGAAGGACTGACTAAAGCAAATAAAGCGGAAGAGTGAGCCAGAATTCCTCCACAGCAATATGAAAAACTGATCTCCAGTTATCAGAAGCTTTTGGGTACAGTTGTTGCTGCTAAAAGAGGCCAGTTCAATTCCAGTTTCGCATGGGTGATATGTGATAAGCTTTTCCCTTCAGTAAATGAAATGATCATTTAAACCCTGTTTTGTTTCCTCATTTTCTCCTGGTCTGATATTACATTTCGTACGAGGATCTGAAACCATTTAGTGTGACAAATGTCAAAACAACAAAAAATGGAGGAAAACAAATGTTTTTTTTTTAACAGCATTCATCAGTCCTCATGCATTCAGACTTTTTCCCCATGTGGTCCACTTCGGAGTTTTTGGCAAATCTGGAAAACCATCAGCACCATCCAAAACATTACCAGTGTGAGCTGGGGAAAGGGGGCGGGGCTTCCTGATAGCGTCAGTTCATATCCGAGACACTCAAATGACGATTGTTTCATCTGCCAATTTTATTATGGGAAATAATAATAATAATATGGGACAGCTCTTTAGGTGTATTTTAGAGTACATTCCACATGTTAACATCTGGAGCTCATCTGCAAAATGTGTAAAGGTTGGCAAGTCTTTTCATTTGCTGTTTTTTGGCATTTTCTATCTCACTTCTCACCCACACCCACATGCAGTTTTGAAGGGCTGACAGTTTGAGTCTCTCTGCCGTAGCGTAAAGGTCAGTTTATTTCCCGAAAAATCTGGGTGCTGAGTGAGTCATCATATGTTTGTTGTTGTATTATTACAGGACATTGAGGAGTTCAGTTTCATCACTCAGCTGGCCGGACTGACCGATCACCTCTCTGTGGCAGCGCGACTTGCCGTGTCTACAGGGGAGGAAGAGTCATAAATCCAGTTTCCTGTTACACAATGCCACGGACAGAGCGAGAGAGAGAAAGCAGAACTAAATCCTTCCCAACTGCGGAGTGGAAAGGAAAATAAGTGTGTGACGTTTTAAATCTTGCCTCACCCTCATCAGTGACAGCATGGAGGCACGGCATCAAACACAAACACCCACATACACCCACGCTCACCCACACATACACCCACACACACACACACACACACAAAACACAGATGGGCATACTGTCCTCTGTTTTACCCAGAGACACACAGTGATCTCACTCTCTCACTTCCTCTTTTGGGTCTCTCTACATTCACACTCGAGAGTGAGAGTTTACATCCTTATCGTGCTTTATAACACAAGTTTGGCTCACCTCTGCTACTTTCACTTCTCCATGGCCTACGAATTGAGGAGAACACTTATTTTTTTGTGCCATGACTCGAGGAAGTTTTACAGGGAAGCCTAGATTCAGAGTATTGCATGTCCCGATGATTAAATGAGACCTTTCCCTTTAGCTCTCCTCAAGAACCTCAGCGAGAAGTTTCTTTCTTTTCTAACCTCTTTCTAGACCTTTCTATGGCTGAGCGCGCCGTCTTTGTAGAGCGCTTGTACAGAGTCACCTGTTGCGAATGGACTCGACTCTGATCTATAACTACAATCAGAATAATTAACTCTTGTATTTCTAGCGGTTTATTGTAGCCAATCTTTGAACTACAGTAGTGATACCGTGTGTGTGTGGGTGTGGGTGTGTGTGTGTGTGCGTGTGCGCAATGAGAGATGGGTTTAACTGTAAATTTAATCTCCTGTTGAAGATTTTTAACTGTTTGATAAATGCACAGCCATGAGAAACCACCGTCATAATCACAAAATCCTGAAAATGGTTCAAAGATTCCACGGGTTCTTGGTCTCTCACAAATCTTATCAGTCTCACACACACACATACACACACACACACACAGACACAGACACATTCTCATGCGCTGTCTCACACACACTGTTTTTTTTTTCTTCAGTATTGCTAAAGTAATTATTTTCAAATTGAATTTGATCAGCCAACCAATCAAATTTGATCTTATGACATCATTCCCAATCTTTCTTTTCATTCACTTGAGCATAAATACTGGTTTAGCATAGAAGTTTAGCACTAGCTAACCTAGCAAGTCATTTAAATGCATTACTGAGGTAATGTTATCCACCTAACTAGTTAGTTTAGCTAACATTACCCCTCCAGGTATCTCTCTAGCTAATGTCAGAATAACAATGTGTAGTTCAAGCAAATGGCAAGTTTTTTTTTTTTTTTTTCATTTTAAGCTAATATAATATGTAATTTAAACCGGTAACCATGTTGGCTAGCAAGCTAGCTAATATTAGGCTATTATACTGTCTAGCAAGTGTTAGACTAATATCATGTAGTTTAAACACATGACAAGCTCGTTAACTTCAAGTTGTGCTATTATGTTTGCTAGCAAATCAAGCCCATTTTTAAATCAAATATTTCATTTTAATTATTTTGTGTAGTAAAACCAGTATTTTATGCTGAGCATACTTAATATTGAAGAAGTTTCATGTGTCTGGATTGAAATTGACTGATCATGTTTAATTTAAGCTCCGCCCTCGCTGAGACAGAGATGCCTGTCACTTGCAAATTCAGGACCTTTTTTTTTATGGCTCTAAGGCTTTAAGCGAGTTTGCGGTACAGTAAAAAGGCTCTCTGTTCAGGGTAAAAAAAAAAAAAAAAAAAAAAGGCTTTCCGTATCCCCTCTCAGCCTAGACGACCGCACCTGTGCAAATGTTTACACCCCCGTTACTCAACACTATGGAGGACACCGGACTCAGACTGAAAATGACTACACCACATGAACTGCTGTACTTTCTATTCATCTGTCACTTTGTTTGCTTTTATACGCTTTCTATATTATTATTATTATTATTATTATTATTATTATTATTATTATTATTATTATTATTATTATTATTAAGCAATGCAGTGTTTTCCCGCATTAGCTTAGGTGCTAAACGGTTCAACTGCAACAGAAATTGGCATCCTGTCTGCATCCTTCTTAAAGTCCTAGTGTGAAATTGGCAAAATATACAGATGTTAAGTATACAGTTGGGTCTGGAAGTCTGATTCCGTGAACAAGGACTGTTTTTATTTCATCAGTCATTAAAAACAAATATAAAATTCAGCTGGAAATCACAGAAAACAACTCACAGCCATAACCACAGTCCTTCAAAAGAACCCTTTCCTATTGTATTGCTTTTATACTGTTTTTACAAAGTAAAGGGGGAAAAGCGAAACAAAGAAACATCAAAACATTGAGTTAACAGTTAACTATTTACTATATCGGTAGCTCAGTATACATATTACACATAGACTGTACACACTGTGCATATCAGATTAGGTATATAGATCTATTAACTGATAATATAGCAATTTCTTAAGCGCCATCACAAGTGGAAATTTATTTGAGTGATTATCAGTACACAGTATGTGCCTAGATCTAACCCTTCTATACATAATCCTTCTTATATCACAATTACAAATTTTGGGGGGAAAAGAACAACACTTTTTATCCATTTAGAGTTACATTTAATGTTTTGGAGCACCCATGGACCAAGCAACTTCCTGTTCTTACGTTATAGAAGCTATAAACAGCTGTTTCTGCACCAGCCTCTCTTTATTTTCCTCTTAATAAGTCCTTAATAAGACAAAAAAAGTAGACCGGGGTCTTCCGTCTTGTCTGCAAAGAGCCGGTGTGGCTGCAGGCTTACATTACAGTCAAATTGGAGGCCCACTTGATAGTTGCTTGGAGACTAAGATGAACTGATTAAACAAATGGAATCAGGCGTGACTCCTGCTTGGTTGGAATGAAAGCCCGCAGCCACACCGGCCCTTTGAGGATCAGACTGAAGACCCCTTAAGCAAACAGTCCTGAGTCAGAAAACTTTAAGTTTGTCAAAGTGATGACACTGGAGACTCCTTCATAAATATTAAATAAACATCTCCTTACCAAAAATTATACCATACCAACCATTGTATTGTATGCCTTTGCTATGTCTTTGTTAAAAAACAAACAAAAACGTTTTTCAATTCGATTTAGTTTTTAGACTCGGAGTCTGTGGAGCATCTGCCGTATACCGTAAGACCCTGTGAATAAGCTATTACTATAGAAACCATAACGTATTAGAACGAGTGCATTCATATAAACCAGAGCTGCTGTTATAGTAAATGAATGAACATTTTCTGACCAATGAGAATCGAGCATTCAACAGCGCTTTGGTATAACTGTTAAATAACTGATGAAATAAAAACATGCTTTTGGACCTGACTGTGTGTGTAATAAAAGTCACTGAGATATTATGGTTAAGTTTTTGTTTTTTTTCAGTGTGTATTAGCTTTTGGTATTGATCTAATGTCTTATTCAATACAGAGTTATAGAACAGTAAGTTTAAAGGTTGGCATGTTGACTAAGTATAACTATTTTTATTATTTTAATTAATCGAGCCACGTTTGTGTCCTCTGCTCATGAAAAGAAATTATCATTTATACACAAAGAAAAGCTGACAGGTAAATATATGGGAGAATAAATAAATAAATAATAGTGTCAGTGACATTCGCTGAAGTCAACGAGTTCCCGCCCAACGTGGCCAAATAATCTAATGTAAATAATGAATCAAAATAATCTTCATACAGTACTTTTACCTCAAAAACCTATATCTTTTTTATAGATAATAGCTTTATTTCTATAGCACTTCATGTATTTTTAATCAGCATTCTCGTCGAGGTGCTCTGGACGCGCCATCAGGAATACAGGTTGAATTTGTAATATACACAAGGCAAGTATGTTCATAAAGAAATAATGGGTTCAGCAATTCTTTTGTAGAAATCCATTTGAAGAAAGCAGATGCTTTTCTTTAGATACTGGTGCCCCCAATTCCCCACACCCCCAGCCTGGCTCTACCCAGAATGCATTGCTGATGCCCTGGATAGCAGTATCGGGATCATGGATTTCTGTATGTGATTTCATGTATGTTTTAAATAAAGTTAATAGACATCTTCTTTTTGATGTTTAGTTGCTCCAGCACATCAACAGTGAAGAATATCATGTCCCATGATGCATTGCGCTGCTTTTTGCTTTTTTAGAGTGGTTCTGTTTTTAGAGTATGTAACTCACAAATTGGCCCTTTAACATGTGTTTATGAGAACATATAGGGTTTTAGAAAATGCATCAATGTTCTAGGCAGACGTTCTGGGAGAACCCCAGCCCTGGTGAGTGTTGTAGCAGGGCTCACAGTCAAATTGGCTGCAAGTGAGCATTACATTATTCGTCCTGAGATGTTTGATCTCAGCTCACAGCCAAATAATACTTTTATGAGTTGCGAGTTTACTACAAACTAGCTATAGAGGAAGGAAATTACCTAAAAGTTCAGGGTAGTGATCCTCCAGGACCAGCATTATGAAACACTGTACTACATGACTGGATATCATCTGCCTGGGGACCTCAAAACATCGATGCTTCACCCCAGAGTATGTTTCAGAAAAGGTCAACTCTTTTACAAAGAAACTATAGTCCAATTTTCATGCTGTGTTCAGTTTTGTACACTCAGAAAAAAAATCTACATTGTTTAAGCCTAAAGCATCTTCAGGTTTTCTCTCTGGGGAAACCCTTAAAAGTCCTGTGTAGAACACAACATCAAAGAGTTTTCCTTTTAGAAAAAAATTTACAAAGCGAAGACCCTTGAGGAACCCAAATCAAAGCAACTGGGTTTGTTTTAATCTCGATGTTTCATCACATCTTGGTCTCCATTGGGTGGTAAAACATCTTCAAAATTACAGCACAAGTGCAGTGTTGTTGATTCACTGCTATAACATCAGATAACTGGAAACCTTCACAGACAGTGTGAGTGAGTTCCAAATCATTGTACATTATATCCCAACAGAAAGTCATGGGCATGGATGGTTTTGCCACCACTCATTCGAGCAATCGGGAATTATGTAACATGGGAGTGTATCTTTCATCAATCATAAATAACTGCTTCATCCTGGTCAGGGTCACTGTAGATAAATTACTTACACTATACGGTGAAAAGTTTGTGTATACATGACCATCACACGCATATGTGCTTTCTGAACATCCCATTCCAGATTTAGTTCCTCATTATTATAATAGCTGTTATAATAGAAGCAGCACAATGCATAAAATCATGCAGATACAGTTCAAGAGCTTCATTTAAAATTCATAAAGTGTGATCTCTGTGACTTTAACCGTGTCATGGTTGATGGTACCAGATGGGCTGGTTTAAGTATTTCAGAAACTGCTGATCTCATGGGAATTCCATACACAACAGACTCTAGAGTTTATACAGAATGGTGTGAAATACCAAAAATACATTCTGTGAATGGAGGGTCTACAGGTTTAAACACCTTGTTGAGAGAGATCAGAAGAGAATGATCTGACTGGTTTGGATTGGATTGATCATCATTCTAGTGCTCAATGGGGCCGCAGTCGAGAGGGTGAGCAGCTTCAAATACCTAGAAGTCCACCTCACAGAAGACCTCTCCTGGACAACACACATGAACAGCTTAGTGACAAGGGCACGCCAGCGCCTCTACCATCTCTGACGCATAGCCAGGTTCAAGGTCTCTCAGAAAGTGCTGAGGACTTTCTTCACTGTGGCTGAGGAGAGTCTTCTCACAGGGAGCATCACCGCATGGTTCAGAGGCACCATGGCCCAGGACCGAAAGGCATTGTCAAGAGTGGTGAGGGCAGCAGAGAAGGCCATAAAAACATCTCTCCCCTGCATCACAGACATCTACACGCAGCGATGCAGGACCAGGGTCAGGAGAATTATCAATGACTTTCACCACTCTGGACATAGACTCTTCGCACTGTTCCCATCAGGGAAGTGCTACCGGATCCTGAGGACCAACAAAAACAGACTCAGGAGATGTTTCTGCCCTCAGGCAATCCGGCTACTGAGCAAGGAACTGAACAAGTAGTCTGCATATTCCTACCTCACACACAACACACATACACAAAACAATTTGCACTATGGTGAAGGAAAAATAATAAATAATTTTGCACATTGAGTATTTCAATGTGCAATGTGTGGCTGTGGCTCAGGTAGTAGAGCGGGTCGTCCACTAATTTTAGAGTTGGTTTGATTCCTGGTCCACAGGTCTCCATATGCTGAGGTGTCCTTAGGCAAGACACTGAACCCCAAGTTACTCCCAATGGCAAGCTAGCTCCTTGCATGGCAGCTCTGCACCCACTGGTGTGTGAGTGTGTGTGTGTGAACAGATGAATGAGGCAGTGTAAAGTGTTTTGTAGACCTGCTAAAGTTAAAAAAGCAATATAAAGTGCAGACCATTTACAATTTACATTGTATAGTCTCGATATACACTTTACAACTCTGTGTATCTGCTTCCACACATCCTATTCTATTATATTACATTTATTCACATCATATTCACTGCAGTCCATTATATTTTTATTCTACAATCTATTATATTTTATTCTTACAGTCTATTATATTTTATTATGTCTACTGTATTTTATAATTTTTTCTACATTCCATTTTTATTAAGTGTGTATATCCTTAGTTGTTGTTGGTCTGTTGGTTATTGCACTGTGGGACAAGTAACTAAGGAAAACATTTCACTACATAACATGTACATTACATTACATGTGTCTAATACGTATGTGACAAATAAAGAACGTTGAACCTGATTTGAGCTAACAGGAAGTCTACAGTATCTCAAATAAGCACTTTTTAAGAACACATGAGGTTCCATTCCTGTCAGCCAAGAACAACAATCTGAGGCTATCATTGGTACAGAATCACCCAAACTGGACAGGTAAGACTGGAAAAAGTCCAGGTGATTTATGTTTTTTCTTCAACTGTCCAGTTTGGGTGAGCCTGTGCACAATGTAACCTGATCTGTTGTAGCTGAAATACTCAAACCAGCCCTTCTGGCACCAACAACTAGAGTTGGGGTACTCGATCCCGGACTCAGACTCGAGTCCAATTATGAACGAACTCAGACTTGTAACATGGAAAGAAAGATAAAAAATAAATAACAACATAAATTTAAGATAACAAGCAGGGGTGCAGCTTGTGAACAGGAAAGGCAGGCGACTGCTTGGGGCCCCAGGCTGTTAGGGGCCCCAGTGGGCTGACAAAATTTACTCCACAGCAATGTCTCAAAATGTGGCAACCCCAGTGACAGTGGACAACTTGCAAAGACATGACAGTCGGAATCCTCCTAAAAGGGGCCCCATGTCATTCCCGTTGACTTTTCAGTGGTAATATATTCAGAAAACAACATTAATAAAGGAAAACAAAGAGGACATTTCCATCAGGAAGTGAAAAAAGAAAGAGAAAAAAGAGCATGAGGAAAAAAGAAATCAAGACAGTTGTAAGTGGATCAGATAATGACGATTGTTTGTTTAAGTATAACAGTAAATAACTGAATGTTGTTATATAGATATGGAGGATATAGTGGCAGCATTTGCACTAGCCAAGGCCCGTAAGCAGTATTTGTAGAATAAATGCTGAAAGGATGCTGATGAGCACTGCTCTTATAATGTGGGTTTAGATCCCTAAGAAAAGAAAAAAAAATCTATTTTTAGACATATAGTTTGTACTATGTTTATATTATTTTTATTTTAAGTCTTTTGCAATGTTTTATCGTTCTACATATTTATATTTTGTTCTATTGTTTTATCGTTCTTTGTATTTAAAGTTTGAAAATTGTACTAATGTGAACATTTGAAATAAATACAAAAGTTTCTATTGTGTACATCTTTGGTTGGTGTCAGATTATTTATAGCATAATAGTGATGAACGCTGGTTGGAGGGGCCCCCCGAGAGTTTTTACACCAGAATTAGACTCTAAAATCTCCCCTGATAACAAGAAATTAATTAATATCTCCCTGCCTGACCGGGACTTTCTGTGCTCACAGATATGAAACAGAAAGCATCATGCGAGTACTGAATTGAGTTCTCTTTAGCGGCTTGTTAGATAAATGCACACACATATAATGTCAAAATGCAGGTCTGGCCGAGTATTCATGTAAACACAGTCAGTTATGTATTAAGTGAATATAAACGGTTGGGAAAAAATTGGAGGTGTGTCAATACACTATATTGGATATTAAAGTTTTTTGGATCTTCGTTCTTAAAGTCCAATGAATCTGCTGCTGTCTGTGTCATTAATGTTAATCAAACAACAAAAGACAAAGAGAAAATCACTCACGCACTCATTTGACTGAATAACTTCAGTAAATTTAATAAGAATCACTGTATATGTCATACAGTGAAGTCTATTTTATTTTACATTTAATTGCTTCATGCACTTTCCATAGTATTTCTTACTTGATAGACCTACAGTACCTGAGAAAACGTATCGTTGTCATGAAATAAGATTGTAGTCATATCGCCCGCCCCTAAACATTAGCATTTGGTGATACCAGTCTTGAATTTCACGTAAAATGTGAAAAGTACTTCTTAATGTAGTAAATATCATAAACCCTGCTGATTTTTATTTACTTTTTATTTTATTTTTATAATTAAAATGAAAAAAGGAACAAGAATAGAGCTGCGTTCAGAAATGAGTTTGTTGTTATTCATAGACAGATTAAAAGCAGTAATAAATCATGAAGCTTGTTGTTATGACCTGCTGCTAAATGTAACTCTACTCTGTACTCTCTCTCTCTCTCTCTCTCTCTCTCTCTCAGTCTATTTAACTGTGGGGTAGAGGCATCGAATCTTTGAAATGTCAACTCAAACTCGAGAACACAATATAGTTTGATACAATAACCAAAGAGGTTAATTTGAACTTTCATACACTTGTAATATAATAAAAGTTCTACATGTACCTCTATATCCCTTTTTTTTTTCTTTGAAAACATTTTTTGATAGGAAACTAGTTGAGGTGCTGATGACATGAAATAAAAACATTAAATGGCAATGGAAGATGTAATAGTGGTGTTTTTTGTTACATTTATGTTGCCATTGGTTTGTGAAGGTTAAAATATCAATTCAACAGCTCAGTGTTGAGGTTACAATTGCAATTTCAAATCTTTTTCAATTTAATTATTCTCTGGACTCGAACAGACTCAACTCGGACTCAGCCACTAAGGACTCAGACTTGAGTCCAACTCGGCCCCTTTTGGACTCAGACTTGGACTCTGACTCGATTGGTTAAGGACTTGGTCTCGACTCGAACTCGACAAAGGTGGACTCGGAGCCAACACTACCAACAACCATGCCATGGTTAAAATCACAGAGATTACACTTTTTCTTCATTGTGATGTTTCCTGACCTGTATCTGTATGAACTGCATATGAATATCTGTATAACTGCATGAATGTGGATGTGTACAGGTGTTCCTGTTAATATGGACAGTGAGTTTATCTTAACTAATACACTGTCAGCTCAGTGGCAGTTTATCCTGTTCAGGGTTAATGGGGTTAAATTACTTACATGTATTTGTTTTAAACTATGTTCATTAGAAGATATTGCAAATGGGTACAAACAGCAGGAGTGGGTGGGATTGGTCAGAATTCTTTCAGGAGCAGGTGTGATTGAGATCAACAAAAAACAGACCTTTGCAAACCTTTACACTTAACCGTAGAAGTGATATGAAAGTGAGAATGTTCCAATAAAAGAAAAAGAAAAGAAAGCAACATACAGTTGTATTGTAGACCGATCGCTATCAGTTCATAAATATAAATAGCGAATTCTCCACACATACCGAGCTTAAGATTGGTGTTCCACAAGGTTTTTTTTTAGGCCCAATGCTTTTTACTTTATATATGTTGCCTCTGGGTCAAATTATTTGTAAACAAATTAGCTTCCACTATTATGCTGATGATACACAGCTGTATGTTTCAGCGAAGCCAGATGACAGACAGCAGCTTAATAAAGTTGAGGAATGTGTAAAGGACATTAGACATTGGATGCTTATTAATTCCTTTTACTTAATTCTTTTCTAGTTTCATTTTTATTGAACATTTCTGCTGTACATTTCTGCTGAACATTTCTGCTGAACATTTCTACTGAACATTTCTGCTGAACTAAACATTTCTGCTGAACATTTCTGCTGAACTAAACATTTCTGCTGGACATTTCTGCTGAAGCTTTTACTTAATTCTGACAAGACATAAGTACTTGTACTGGGAACATGCGCAGCTAGAAGTAAGCTTTCTGATTACCCAGTAACTCTAGATGTCCTTTCTGTTTCATCATGTGCAGAAGTAAAAGACCTTGGTGTGATTATTGACCCCAGTCTTTCATTTGACGCTCATGTAGATAATATTACTAGGATAGCCTTCTTTCATCTCAGAAATATTGCTAAGCTAAGAAATGTAATGTCACTACATGATACAGAAAAATTAGTTCATGTTTTCGTCACCTCTAGGCTAGATTATTGTAATGCCTTACTGACTCAATGTTCCAGTAGGTGCATAAACAAACTTCAGTTAGTCCAGAATGCATCTGCAAGAGTCCTTACTATAACCAGAAAGTATGACCACATCACCCCTATCTTATCCACACTGCATTCACTCCCAGTAAAATTTCGCACTGATAATAAAATACTACAACTGACCTATAAAGCACTGAATGTTCTCGCGCCACAGTGCCTGAGCGAACTTTTGGTCTTTTATGATCCGCCATGACTACTTAAATCAAAAGGTGCAGGCTATTTGTTGGTACCTCGAATAGTGAAGGTTACAGCAGGGGGACAAGCTTTCTCTTACAAAGCCCCACAGTTATGGAACAGCCTTCCAGTTAGTGTTCAGGACTCAGACACAGTCTCAGTGTTTAAGTCTAGTATGAAAACATATTTGTTTAATCAAGCTTACCCTGAATAGACTTTCTTATACGCAAAGTACACAGTCTTATTCATTATGGTATAGTAAGCATACCTAATAATCTCTCCCTCTCTTTACCTTCCTCTCCCTCTCTCCTTCTGTCGAGCCACACATGATTTTATGGAGATGCCAGTGATCCTGATTTCTGCTCTCCGGACCTGCCTGATCCATCCTGATGCCCTACCTCTGGATGGAACTTTCATCAACTGGAGGCTACAGCCTGGAGATTGCTGAGGATGGTACTACGTGAAGTACCACGGAAATTGTTTTGGACCTTGATTTCACATGGACATTGTCGCTGTGGTTGCTGGCACTACGGCTGCTGCTATGGCCTTAGGACTGCAATTACCACATACAATTCTGCACTCAAGTCTCCTTTAGTGAACAGTGGACTAGTCCAACAAAATGGACTTCATCTAAAAACCTTAATGAACTTCCCTTTACTTTCACACTAATCGTTGTTACCCAGACGAGGACGGGTTCCCTTCTGAATCTGCTTCCTCTCAAGGTTATTCCCTCATATTATCTTAGGGAGTTTTTCCTCGCCATAATAGGGATAAATTCACACTCTTAAAATCTGTATCCTGTGTTTATATGTTTCTGTAAAGCTGCTTTGCGACAATGTCCATTGTTAAAAGCGCTATACAAATAAAATTGAATTGAATTGAATATTGTGGAATGGGTTTCACCTAGTCTGAAATATTCCCAAAATAAAGAACTACTGAAAAGTCTTGCTTTCATTCCAGTCTGTCTCATTACTGTTTTTTCCCCACACCACCCTGCTGAGTCAACATCTTCACAACAACGATCACTGCATGTGTTAGTCGAGTGGTTTATGTAACTCCTACAGCCAGTGTGACTCAGCCATTTAAAATCACATGAGAAACACTGTGCATGCCTGATAACAGAAATGTGAGCTGTGAGAGATGATGAGAAAATGGTGTCTGTTTCGAATTAAATGTGACTGGTAACTGAAAGTGTCTGGTAGCTAGCATTAATGGAGTTCATGATCCTAATGATGATACAAATGTGAAATGAGGAGGTACCACCATCATAACTAACTTGACCTAACTTTTGGATTACAGTTAATTAGCTAGCTACAGTCAATTAGTGAGTTACATCAATTATCTAATATTAAGTCAAGTGCCTTATTATTGTTATTCCTCTATATAGTTGTATACATTGTACATGTATATGCTTGTATACATAGCTTGTTTATGAAATGTCGTTTCTTCAGGACAATAGTGCCAAAGTGTCCTTGGGCAAGACAGTGAACCCCAAATTGCTCCCGATGGCAAGCTAGTGCCTTTCATGGCAGCTCCTCCACCATTGGTGTGTGAATGGGTGAATGAGAACCAGTGTAAAGTGCTTTGGAACCACTAAGATTAAAAAATCACTATATAAGTGCAGACCATTTACCATAAAGTGCAAATACACATCAGTGTAAGACAAGTGGAACATAATAATGATTTGTTTCTATCTTTATTTAAATTATTTAGCTGGCCTTGTCTTTAATGTTGTACTTTGAAGTTTGATTTATGTACTTATGTTTACTTATGTTTATGTTTAAAGTGGACTAGTCCGTTTTTATTGCCACCTCTGTTGATTTATTTGTTTGGTTCTGTTCAGTCCTCAGTTGTCTGAGTTTAGTTCTGTTCAGTTAGTAAAGAATTGAATATGATGTGGCCCGCGTTACAAGTCGATCTCTATTATAAGCCTAAATATTGATTTTGATTATTTGAATTTTTGTAGTGTTACCCTGTTAACTAAAGTGTTACCCTGTAGTGGTATTAAAATGCTAGTACAACAGCTTCATTTCACAGCTTCAGGGTCCATGGTTCGATCCTGAGCTCTGTTTTCTGCCTCTGCGGAGTTTCATGTGTTCTCTCTGTGTACATATGGAGTTTCCCCAGGATCACTGGTTTCGTCCTAGCTCCCCAAAACATACCAGTAGGTGCACTAGCTACTGTATGCTAAGTCACCCCCATGTATGCATGGTGTCCTAGACAGGCTATATTCCCATCTCATAAAGAGTGTTCTCTGCCTTACTTAAGATGAATGAATGAATGAATATATTGCTTGCTTGTATTGTAGCTCACCAATTCAATGGGTTTATATGGACCACAGGGTCAAAGGGTATTAGTGGAACAGGGAGTGTGGCATGCAGTGCGTAGTGATGTCTCTCACATTTCCTCAGTGGTGTTCAAAAACAGTTTCTAAATCGAGACGCAGGTCTTGCGGTTCCTGGTTTAACCATAAAATGCCATCCGATTAAAGGTTCTTCTGCTTTTTTGGTTTTCCTTCCCAGGGAAAGTGGTTCAGCGCTGGTTTCAAGCTTTATTCACATTAGCTGGTTTTAAATGCTCTTTGTTTTTTTCTACTTTTTAAAGAAACTACTTGGATCTTTCCACCAGTGTCCCTGTGTGTGTGTGTGTTTTTCATGGAGGTGCTTTCCTGGCTCTGGTGGACTTTACCACAGAATAGGGGGAAATTGTGTGTGTGTGTGTGTATGAATCAGAGAGGCAAATTAGGGAAAGATAACATGTGCATGCATGTTACATGATATATATATATATATATATATATATATATATATATATATATATATATATATATATATATATATATATTTATTTATTTATTTATTTATTTATTTATTTATTTATTTATTTATTTATTTTTAATGTAATGATTAATTAAAAAATAAAGCATCATTTCAGAGGTCCATAATGGTATAAGAAAATAATCAATGACGAAGTGGTGTGATGAAGAAGAGTTACTTCAAATTAGCATCTATCAGTCCATCCATTTTCTTTGACGCTTGTCGTGCTGGGTCGCGGGGATCCTGGGGCATGGGGCACGGGGCACAAGGTGGGGGACACCATGGGCAGGGAGCCAATCCACCGCAGGGCACAATGACACACACATTCACACATCTTTATTCTTTTCCTATAACAACATGTCCCAAAGTGTTTTATACCTTTTACACCACAGCAGTTTGCCAATGATTAGAAAATGTTTTTTATTAAAGAAAACAATGTTTACTTTTTATCCGTTTATAGTTACATTTAATGTTTTGGAACGTCCATTAGATGAGTTCCTGGTCTTGCTTACATTATAGCAGCTATAAAAAGTAGTTCACTCAACACCCTCTCTTTTTCTCTCTCGCGCTCTCAAAAAAAAAAAAAATGCAGCTTGTCTTGTAACAAAAAACACAAAGCCTAAACTCTTCTCTCATAAAAATGTTGGAAAATACAAAGTTACAGCTTTAACTCTTACACTGGCGGCTCCTTCCCTAAAAGTTGAATAATAATACACATCTCCTTCCAGAAAACAACATCATTTCAGAGATCACACATGTTTTTCATCTGTTTATTTGTTTATATTTACACAGGTTAATTATATAAAGCTGTGATTTCATTACTATGACTAAGTGTATTGTCACACAATTGTTTCCACTAAAAAAAAAAAAAAATCACCTGGCTCCTTCTGAAGAATCATGTCGGAAAGTTTTGTAATCTCCAGCTTCAAACAATGGAGCATAGTCTGGGCTTGGAGCCAAAAGGAGACAATTGTGTTAAACCGACATTACCTCAGATACGAACACACCTACAAGTCGATTAGCAGCCTTGTAAACTGCCTAGAAAGCATAAACTTGAGGATGTCACAGAACTTTATGCAGCTAAATAAAGTTAATACAGAGGTGCTTCCTTATAGGAAATGATGCACAGAGAAAGTTATGCTAGACTCCTTGTCTCTCATGGCAAATGCCTGTGTTAAGAATTTAGGGATCTAAACAGCATAGTATCACCTTCGTAAGATCTCTAAAGTATGTGATATTCTCTCTCCCACAGATAGTGAGAAACTCATACATGTATTTGACTCATACATTACCTCTAGACTCGACTACTGCAACAGTGTTTTGGTTGGCTTTTTGAAGAGCGCCATTAAACACTTACAAAGAGCTCAGAATGCAGCTGCAAGAATGCTGACATGTAATAGTCTGAACAATCATATCACTCCAGCACTTAAATCACTTCAGTGGCTACCTGTGTCTTACAGAATTGATTTTAAAATCCTGTTATTCATTTTCAAATGTCTTCATGGTGGTGCTCCTGCATACCTTTGTAATATGATCACGAAATATACTCCTGCTAGATCACTTAGGTCATCCAATCTGTTGGTTGTACCCAAAACCTGGCTGAAAAGCGAGGAGTCAGACTTTAGTCTAAACTGGGGAACTGTCTCCCTGACAACCTACGTGCATTTTATTTAATTAGCACTTTTATCAAAGTGCATTTGTTCACTGGGGCCTTTCCTGAAAACAGTTAATTTTCCATACTTGATTTGTATTCTTTTATTTATTCTATTTTATTTGGTTAGCCTATATGTCTTTTATTTATTTAATTTTATTTCTTACTACTGATTTTATTTTGCTCTGCATTTACATATAGCACTTTTTTAAGCTTAGCAGTTCTACAAAGCACTTTACACTGTCTCATAAACCCATTCACACATACATTCACACACCAATGGTAGCAGAGCTGCCATGCAAGGCGCTCACTTGCCATCGGGAGCAACTTGGGGTTCAGTGTCTTGCCCAAGGACACTCCGGCATGTGGAGTCATGTGGGCTGGGAATCAAACCACCAACTCTATGATTAGTGGACAACCCGCTCTACCACCTGGGCCACAGCTGCCCCAGCCTTCCTGTATCTACTGTATGTCTTCTGTAAAGCATTTTTTAAACATTGTTTTTAAAAAGTACTATATAAATAAAGCTTTACTTACTTACTTACTTACCTACTGGGTTTAACACACACACACAGACACACACACATTCATTTTGAATTATCAATCAGCAACAAGGTACAGAGTGTGTGTAAGTGAACTGGGTTTAATACTAAAAGCTATAAATCTGCAATTATAAATCTACTGTGAGTGAGAAGAGGAAGAAGAACGTTTTACACAATGCTTTCTATTTTATATATATACACAGCACATTGATCATCTCATTGCAGTGGCACCTGTCTATGGGTGGGATATATTATGCAGCAAGTGAACAGTCAGTTCTGGAAGTTGATGTGTTGGAAGCAGGAAAAATGGGCAAGTGTAAGTATCTGAGCGACCCTTTATAAGGGCCAGATTGTGAAGACTAGACGACTAGGTCAGAGCATCTCCAAATCTGCAGGTCTTGTGGGGTTCCCAGTATGCAGTGGTTAGTACCTACTAAAAGTGGTCCAAGGAAGGACCATCATGTGGACAGCCTGGTGCGTGTGATGCTTATCTGGGGAAGAGATGGCACCAGGATGAACGATGGGAAGAAGGCAGAGGAAGTGTGATGCTCTGGGTAATGTTCATCTGGGAAACTTTGGGTCCAGGCATTCATGCGGATGTTACTTTGACACGTACCACCTATCTAAACATTTTTGCAGACCAAGTACACCCCTTCATGGCAACGGTATTCCCTAATGGCAGTTGCCTCTTTCAGGTGGATAATGGTTTGAGGAACATGATAAAAGTTCAACGTGTTGACTCAGCCTCGAAATTCCAAAAAACAATTTCTTATCCATGGAGGCCCCACCTCGCAACTTACAGCACTTAAAGGATCTGATGTTAATGTGTTGGTGCCAGATACCACAGCACACCTTTAGAGGTTTTAATGTTATGGATGATTAGTGTATATACTGTACACAGCATTCAGAGAGACCAAGAAGAGAAATAAATCATCATTTTCATAAAATCAGTGAGATCAGTGAATCAGTAATACCAGTCAGGCAACATGAGACGATGTAATGGACTAATCTTGTATCAATGAAGCTACACTTTTAGAGTTCAGTGGATAAGTCAAATTTCTTAGTCTCTAAGTTGGAAATTCCACTTGTCTCATAAAAAAGCACTGCTGTAGAGTTCTACAGGGAACAGTTTACTACTAAGTAGTAAACATACAGAAGTATTTTACTACTAAGTATATCAGTATATCAGAAGTTTTGGTCTGAATTTAAGCAACAGCCTCATATTAAATCTTGTCATGTTAAGTAAATGTGAAGCTTTTTACAGTGACGAGGCAGTGACGAAGCTTTTTACAGTGAAGAGGCAGTGACGAAGCTATTTACAATGATGTTTTTTCCCTCTCTTATACCACAGCAATTTCCCAATATTGCAGTATATTACTGAATAAAGAATGACACGTTATACTTTTTATCTCTTTAGAGTTACACTACCGGTCAAAAGATTAGACACACTCATTGTTTATTTTTATTTTTAGTTTCCACATTTTATAATAATAATACAGTCATAAACTCTCTGTAATAACACAAATAGACCCCCTTTTTTTTTTGGCTAGAATTTTCAGAAACATATTCTTGGCATTTTCTCAACTGATTTCTTGAGGAATTTCCTTGAGATGCTTTTTAAACAGTATTAAAGGAGTTCCCACCTACGCTGAACTCTTATTGGCTGCTTTTCTGAATATTTCTCTCCAAGTCATTTTTTCTTTAAAAAACAAAAAAAAAGATTTATTGTTTTCTAATGAAAGAAATGAATATGTTAGCACGATTATATTTTTGTCTACAACACCAATTTCAAACATTCAATCACACACCTTCAGATCAAAACGTTTTTAAGATCATGAGAAACATTTCAGTCAACTGTCTCCAAACATGTGACCGGTAGTGTATATCTCATGTTGTGGAATCTCCGTGAAACAGGTTCCTGTTCTCGCTTACGTTTTAGCAGCTGAAAATGTCGTAAAACATGAACGTTACCGCTCCTGACAGAAAAGCTCACCACATTATACAAATCTCATCATACAAGTACCTGTCAGAGCTGCTGTTATAGAAAATGAACCACCAATCTTCTGACCAATCACAATCTAGAATTTAGTAAAAAATAGTAAAAATAGTAAAGGTTATAGCACTGAAGTTCTGATAGTGTTTAAATAATAATAAAACAAACTCCAAAAAGACTAGTTTTTAGTATACTAAGTATATTAATATAAGTATACTAATATATATGTATGCTAATCAATATAATTAATTGAACTGGCAAGTGAGTGTTAACGTTTCTTTCAATTGAATAAGGCCCATTTTCCAATACTATCACTGGTTAAAAACAAATATCCAGATTGTGGGCTTTTTTTCCCCCCGGAATTTCCCTCACTTGTTTGTGCCTTTAAATAAAAGTATCTACCAAATAAGTAAATGTAAAAATGATCCACACAGTTTTTCTTTTATATTATTTACTACTGAAAGTCGTTTTTGGATCAAGGATGACATTTTAAAAAATTTTAATATTCAAATGTCGTTGTTGCGGTTCCTTCCACAGAAATAGAAAGCCGAAACTCTGGGAGGGAAAAACCTCAAAAATCTTCTGCCCCCTGTGTTATTCTACACGTCACCATCAGCCTCTGTTTGAGTTCTCGAAACAGGATCTGAAACTGATGGGGTGTTTCTTAGAGCAAAAGATCACACTGCACATGATCACACCTCTTCAGTAGAAAAAAAGAGACAAAAACAAAATCTTCACATTGATAATGAATCATTACCCCGCCTTGTGCCCGATGCTCCCTGGGATAGGCTCCAGGTTCCCCCGCGACCCTGAAGAAGGAGTAAGTGGTAGAAGATGGATGGATGGATGGATGATAATGAATAATACACCCCTTACACATCACATATCATCACATATCATAGACCTTATACTGTATAGTGTATAGTGCAATGCTAAGTACATACAATAAAACAACTGCAGACATTTTTTTGTAATAAAAGAATTATATGGCCAAAAGTATGTGGACACCCGACCATCGCAAACAGATGTGCTTATTGAACATCACATTCCAAAACCATGGTCAATCATATGGAGTTAGTCTCTTAGGTTAGGTTTGGGCCTCTTAGTTTAGTAAAGGGAAATTGTAACGGTACAGCATACAAAGATTTTCTAGACAATTGTGTGCTTCTGACTTTGTCTTAATAGTTTGGGGAAGAACCGCATATGAATGTGATGATCAGGTGTCCTCATACAAAAATAAGCAGATTTCTTTTTGTTAGAAAGTTGAATTTTAACCTTATGTATAATTCAATTTACAATTTTCTTGCATAATACGACACCCACCAATAATAATAATAATAATAATAATAATAATAATAATAATAATAATAAAAAAGAAGAAGAAGTAAAAAAGTAGAATACCTTTTCAATCATGAAACAAAATGAAAGTCATGGAACACATTATGATTAAATCAGTGAAATCAGTGAGTGATTGAATGACTGTGACAACAGCAGGTGGTGATCTGATGAGATGCTAATAATGTGCTTTTGACTCTAACGGACGTTATTCCTCGACTCTGTACATGCAGTAGACTGGAGCTGGAGAAAGTCAGAATCATCTAAACTTGTTTCTCATCAGTGTTTGTCTTAATGTTTTCTGAATTAAGCTTAAGATTTTTTCAAAGGTTGCCCCCAGTCAGATCACAAGTTTCTTAAAGTTTCGTTTGTGCATCATGTAGGACCACTAACACATAGATTATTATGCCTATGATAAGTAGGTAGTGTGGAAGATTTTTAAAATATAATATACAGTATGTGGTATCCATGACATTCACACCCATATGCGGTTCTTCCCCAAAGTCATGCAACAAAGGTAGAGGCACAGAATTTCCTAGAATGCCTTTGTATGTTGTTCTATTGAGATTTCCCTTCAGTGGAACTACAGGGCCTGGGTTTACACTGAACAGTAACATTATGTATTGTTCATTATTTCTGTTCTAATGAGCTAAAACAGGTTAGCACTAATAGAAGAACAAGAGCAGGTCCGCATATTGTACTGTATTGTATTGTCATCCTTGGGGGAACATACCCAGGCCACTGTGTTCTCTCAAAATGAGAGAACCTTGTGAAAGGGACTTCCTTAGATCATGATTATGGACATAGTGTCACCAAAAAATGTTTCCATCCATCCATCCATCTTCTATACTGCTTATCCTTTCTTCAGGGTCATGGGGAAACCTGGAGCCTATCCCAGGAAGCATCGGGCACAAGGTGGTGTACTCCCTGGACAGGGTGCCAATCCATCACAGGGCAACCAAAAAATGTTTTTTTAGACTAATTTAAAAGGCACACCTTTACAAATGATTTTCCAGATTTCCAGAAACACAGGACCCTGGAAGGTCCCTGAAAATTAGGAACCCAGTTACATATCATCATTTATTACTGAACTTGAGAAGCTACGTACAATATTTTCCTGTTTCCCAGAAGACAAAATATTAACCGTTTACATCAATGATCCTGTTCAAAAGTGTACACCCCCCTGGCGTTTTATGCATCGTGTTGCCTTCTTGAATGTTTGCACGCTTTGTAATAGTCGTTTACGAGTCCCTCAGTTGTGAAAAGATGGATCACAACATAATATAGTCGCTGTTGGAAAGGGGTCAATTATGTGGAATGTGCTGGAAAAGCAAAGAATGTACAGGACCTGGAGGATTTTTCTGAAAAACAGTGGGCAGTATGACTGCTCAGGACAAACAAGGGACTCATAAAACTAACAACTATCACAAAACATAAAAAAAGTCATTGATCATCCAGTTAGCAACACACAGTATTAAGAATCAAACATATGTAAACTTTTGAACTGGTTCATTTGTGTAAATTCAGTTATCATTGTATATTGTGGACTATATGTCAACATCTGTTACGTGAAATAGCTTATACAGGGCAGAACTACGTAAAAAACGAAATAAATTTTTTAAGATCCCTCTTTTTTTCATTAATAACATTTTTCAGATTCTGTGAGGAGTATGTAAACTTATGACTTCAACTGTACAACCCTGGAAGTATAGGACCCTAGAAATATAGAGCCCTAGAAATATACATCACTAGAAAGATAGAACCCAAGAAATATTGGTTGCAGGAAATAGGACTGTTTTCTGAAAATATAACGAGAAAACATATAAATTACATAGGACCCTAGAAACATAGAGTCCTGAGAGCAGGGAATGGGTTGTTTCAATTAAAAAATTCAATGACACTGAGAAAATTAGGAAAATTGGGCCCTGTGATCATGAGGCTGAGAGAACACTGGATCCTGACAATAAGGTTGACATTATGATAGATACTGTACCGAAGTAACACGCACACACACACACACACACGTGCCTTATTGTCATGATATTATGACTTGCTATTGTTGCTGTTGTTGTTTTTTCCGATTGAACCTAAATAATTTCTCACCTCCTACGACAGCTCTGCAGCTCAAATGCAACACCAAAGCTGACATGCAGAGGTGTGTACATTTCAACAGACTGTTGATCTCATTCTACTGTATGAATAATACCTGCCACCCCTGCCACCACTGCTACCCCTGTAGATCTGCTCTGTTCTCTAGCAGTGGTAGTTAATTGAATGTATTTGTTGAAAACCAAAATAATAATAATCACAAAATAATATTAAAGACTTGTTGTTTTAGAGTAACATGCCAAATGACTTTCCCAATCCTCCGCTCACGTTTTTTTTTTTTTTGAGAACCACAGCATGTTCACGCTGGAGAAAGAGAGAAGTGAGAATCTGCTCTCAAACATTGTTAGTGTGTCCATTGGTTTACACTGAATGTCAATTACGTCTGGACATTTTCCAAAGCGTCGGCAAACCAAAGTCCCCGCACTACTTCCTTCCTCCAAACTGGGGCTTCCCCATGACGGTCCAATGTGTATAAAAACGACAAGCTGACTCTCTAATGGAGCATAAGACAGTGAGATCTCCTCAAGTACTCATCTTCTTTAATCTGTCCATCAGTCCTTTGGGTTAGATTCAGCCAAAGATCTCGAACAAGGAAGCAAGATGTCGGCCTGCCGTTTGATCCTCCTGTCCGCCGTGGTGGTGCTGCTGAGTGCAGTCACATTCACTGAAGGTGAACTATTTGACTATTTATACATTAAAGATGTTGGGTGGCTTTTTTAATATTATTACTCATTTTTGTTGATATTTGCTGCATTAGTTGAACATTTTAAAATATTTTTGAATATTTATACTAACTTAAAACAGCTACATACCACAGCGATATTGAATTTGGGATTCTGATTAGTTGGAAGGTGGTGATTGATTTTCTGATCACACATTAAAAAAAAAAAAACAATGTGTAATCGATTATATGATATGGTGAATTTTTCTGTAAGGAGATCTTTATTTAACATTTATGGAAGGACTCTCCAGCGTCAGTGCTCTGTAACAGTCAGAGGTAACGCTGTAACTTTGGGATGAGCAGTTTTAGAAAAATAATCAGCTGTGATGTGGTTACAGTAACTCTGATAAATATGTTGGGCTTTGGCATTATTATACACCACACATTCGAGCATATGAAGCTGTTTCAGATTAAAATGGATTGCAGTGTGAAAGAATGTAAATATAAATTAAATATCAAGAAGAATGGGGAAAATTATAAAGCTGATAGGAACTGGTGTCTGTACTTAAGTATGAGTCTGTGTGTTATGTAGGCCTGACACATCAACAATCAGTACAATGGATATAATTGACTTTGTGTAGAATTGTGCATAGAGCTCAACTGATGTGTGTGGCATTTCACAGGGATGCGTTTCACGGGCACCAAAAACGTCTGCTGCTACTCCTTCCACCCACGTCCACTGAAGGCCATCATGGTGACCAGCTACAGCCAGACCAGCCCGCAGTGCACAAAACAGGCCGTACTGTAAGTGTGTGATTATTTGTTATTATTGAGAGACAGACAATGAAAGACCCAGATGGAGTGAGAGAGAGAGAGAGACAGAGACTGATAGAAAAAGAAAGAGAGAGACAGACAAAGAGAAAGAGAGACAGAGAAATAGACAGAATGAGAGATGGATTGACATGCAGAGAGAGATAGAGGCAGACAGACAGAGACAGAGAGGAGACAGAAAGAGAAACAGTAACAGAAAGTTGAATTAAGGGATAATAAAATGACAGGGTAATTTTTTGTTTTTTTTTTTACTGTGTGAAGGAATGTTCTGTCATGTGCAGATTCAGATAGAAACAGGATGCTGAAAGTGTAAAAAGGACAAAAATAACCTCATAGAGTTAACTCAGACTCAGAACTCAGACTCCACCTGCTGTTTATACTGCCGTCAGGCATTTATGTGTGTGTGTGTGTGTGTGTGTGTGTGTGTGTGTGTGTGTGTGTGTGTGTGTGTGTGTGATGTTAGTTTAAACATATGAACTTAATTATTAATATTAAATTTGTGATTTTGTCTTTCATTAATAAATAAAACATGGTAAACACTGGTTAATTGCTGTGGTATAAGAGAAATAAACACTTCGGGACATGCTGTTGTAACAGTAACTCCGATTCCTTACGCCACCCTGTATTTTATATTTTCAAATAACAGCACAACGCACAGTGCTTTTTACTTACTTATGACAGTGGCGCTCTATTAGATTTCCCTTTTATGATCCATCAGCACACCTCTAGTTTTGTGTTATGTGAAGTTGATAAATGTATAAATCCCCAATTAAGTATGTCTTGTGTTATCATGTTATTGTGTTTTTAACTGGTTCATTACTACCCAGAATCATCACTTTACTCACACAGAGAGCCACACAATTCTTTGATGATATGAAAGAGTTTGGCATATAATCGTCATTTTCATCGATATTTAATCGCTTCTTTTTTTCACTACAGGTTCAGAACCAGGAAGGGAAAGGATGTGTGTGCCAAACCCACTGACGCCTGGGTGAAGGAGCTCATCAAGGTTTTGGACATCAAGTCAGGAAACCAGGGATCCATATAATCCTGTTGACCCTGTTGATTGTCATCGTTATCATCATGATCAAATTCTATGATGGGTTTCGAGCAGATTTGCACAAACTCTAATGATGTACAAATCTCTGAAATGCCACTAACAATTCACCACATAAAAGCTACCTATTACGCACTGAATGTTCTCTCAATGAATGTTACAATTTTTTCTTTACTTTTTTGGGGGAGTGTATTCTATTTTTGACCTTTTATTGTCATTTATTTTATTCAAATTGTGACCTTATTTGTGTAAGCACTGATAAATGAAACGTTCATGCTCTATGTTTATTATATCTATTAACATATGATATGTGGAAACTAAAATGTTTAAAAAAAATAAAATGAAGAGATGCAAACATTCCCTTAGTTGTCATTGGTTTTATATATCTACATTGTGCCACCAAAACAACTGTGACCCGTCAAGGCATGGACTCCACAAGTCCTCTGAAGGTGTGCTGTGGTATCTGTCACCAAGACCTCAACAGCAGATCTTTGGATCCATGGATCGGACTCGTTTGTCCAGCACATCCCACAAATGCTTGATTGGATTGAGATCTGAGGAATCTGCAGGCCAAGTCAACACCTTGAACAATTTTTGCAGTGTGGCAGGAAGCATTATCCTACTGAAAGAGGCCCTTTCCCTGCTATTAGGGAATACCGTTGCCATGAAAGGGCGTTCATGCATAATACGGCAAATAAAACAGAGACAAATGTTTGACTTTCTGATATTTATTCATGTTCTTCATGAGAAAAAGGATCAAATCTAAAAAAATAAATCATTCGACCTCACATATCAAGCAGCAAAGTAGCCAAGTTTACACAAGTTTTTTTTCCCCCAACACCAGGCTAGACAAACTACTAAAACATTTCTTTGCAAGCCTTACTAAGACAAAAAATACTGCTTGTCATGTTACTGAGAAACTGGAAACTCCTTTATTTTCAGGACTTTCCCATGTCAGGAAAGTTTTTGACTGTTACAAAGTCAAATCCATAAATGTTGCAGAATACATCTCCTATCAAAAAATTTTACCACATTAACAATCATATATTTGTCTTTGTTAAACAACAGTTTCATTAATCCAGCCTTATATTATTATGCAATGTCCACCATGCAAGTCCCTGTGAACGAGCTGTTGCTATAGAAACAGTAACGTATTAGAACGAGAGCTTTTATACAAACCTGTGATTTAGATTAGAGCTGGATCTACTATAAGAGCTACTGTTATAGAAAATTAATGCACACCTTCTGATTAAAAATGACATGGTGCTGTTATATAAAAGAAGTGTGTGTTGGTACTCTAGCAGCTGAGTTTTGAAGGTTGTTAGAGTTTTAAATTGTAGACCAATAAAGTGAGCATTACAGTAATCAGTATGAGAGCGAGGGCTGTAGGATTCGATTTCGGTCTCGAGACATTTTCTGTACTGACTTGGACTTGTCTCAGCCATACTGTCACTTGTACTTGGACTTGTCTTGTTCTCGGGCTTTGTTCTCACTAAATATGTTTTTGGTATCCACTGTTGGATTGTAAAAAATAACGTTCATGCTGTCTTTTCTTTGCGTGTGCATAAAGTCTGACAAGAAATAATTCCTGCTTCTAAAAACAGTCTAATCATTGACGCAGTGCATGAATGCACAACTAGCTGACGTAAAGTCTTGCCTCGAAAAGGATTTGATGGTCTTCAGACTTGCTTTTATTTGGACTTGCCTTGGCCTTAACCCCTTTAACCCAGACTCAATCTCGATTAGTCCTGGTCCTGGACTTGTCTTGGACTTGCCTGTGGCAGTGAGGTTCAAGTTAAAGTGTAGAGTCGAGGAGAACACCAAAATTCCAAATAACCTGCACAGATTCAACACATACACACCATCAGTGTCAACAGAGAAATCAGACATTCTGGTTATTTGGGATTTGGGGTCTACTAGCAAAACTTCTGTTTCATCTCCTTTCAGTATAAAAAAGTTGGAAATTCATGATGAATTATCATTGGGAAGTGTGGAGGAATTTACACTGACATACAGTATAACTGAATATCATCAGCACAACAATGAATGTTGAGACCATGAGGGATAATTTGTCTAGAAGGATAATTACAATTATATAGCAGTTGCAATAATACAATTATAAAGTAACGACTCTATTGCATAGTGTAAATTGTACAAACCCATGATTTTTATATCAAAACCAAAACGGTATGGTATTATTTTCTTTCTAGTTATTGCATTGTAATAGGATAAAGCAATAAAGCAGGATTTGCTTCCTTCTTTATATGTACTGTATGATTGTGGATCTCATGTAAAAAAAAAAAAAAAAAAAGTAAAAAAAAATAAATATATATATATATATATATTTTTTTAAATGGTACAGTTGTGAATACAAACCACAATCAAACACTATTATCAAACTTATTACATTTATTATTGAGTTTGACTCGTCACTTGAATTGAACGGATTACATCCAAACCGCAATACCTCAAAAACAAACTGATTAAAAAATAATATAATTAACATCACTTGTGTTTAGTGGGTGAAAAAAAAACAGAAATAATAATAATAATAATAATAATAATAATAATAATAATAATAATAATAATAATAATAATAAAGACTCCGTGACTGCAATAAATAGCCAAAAATATTGTACACATGAGAGAATGAAGATAAATAATGAAGATAATATTTACATAGTTGGATTATGTTCAAAATATAAATAAATGTGCTGAGGAGGTTGTTGGGATTTATACAGTTAAATGGATACATATATATAAAAGTGTGAGAAGCCCTGCTATGTTCACTTCGTATAGTTTTACTGCTCTGTTCATGGAAAAACACGACCACTAGGTGGCGCTGTCACATTGACCATCAGAGCTGAGAATAAGTCACAGGAATGCATGCTGACTGTATGAGTAAATAATAACAAATAACGAATTTGAATTTTTTAAAAAATTAATCAGTAATTACACAACACTGACTTGATATTAAGTTCTCCATTTTAACATATGAAACAGTTGTCTGTGTTGAAATGTAATTGGGTGTTGATCTTCACGGTTTTGATTTTGTGTTGTTTTTAAGATCCACTGCTTTCACGTGATGGCTGATCCATGTCGCTGTAGGATCCACACAGAGCTTCTTTTTGGCCTTGGTCTCAAAGCTGTAAGAAAGGCACAAATATACTGGATTAAACACAGGGGAAGCAATGAGCAAAACTGATAAAGTATATAGAAATCTGTAACCTGTCTGGTCAAATCAATAAAATATTAAGAAACTAAATAAATAAATAAGTAACATACCGTTACTGTCATGCAGGCAGTTTTTAATCTCATGCAGGTGGAAGTAGAAACATCTCAGATTAGGAAGAGCACAAATAATAAGATATCTATCTATCTATCTATCACTTAATAAGGGTGAATTCAGACATATTGTTAAATATCTTGTACCCCAACATTTAATGCATTTTTGAAATCCTCAAGGTGTTCAGACATATTGTTACATATCTTGTACCCCAACATTGAAAGCATTTTTGAAATCCTCAAGGTGTTGACTATCGACACACACACATATATATATATATATATATATCAGCATCAGTCTGTAAAATGATGAGTATTTGCAACGTTCTAAATTTCCCATAATTTCCCATAATTTCCCATAATTCTTAAGATGTTTCATTAAAACTTTATAAAAACTTTTAATTAAGCATATAAAAGGACATAAAAATACATTCATGCATCATCTAACCATAGTTGTTGGTGTTTTGAATTGAATTTTATGCATCCATTCTGTCTCTTCACTTTTCCTCCAGTGGCTTATTATATTGTAAGACTTGCAGCATGTCAAACACCAGGTGGCGCTGTCACACTGAGGCTCAGAGCTATTAGTCATCATCCTGTATCCTGCTGACCACATGATTAAAATACGATTACAAACAGCTTCTTTGGAAAAAAGAACGAAAAAAAATTAACAATAAAGAAAGACATTTAAATAGTATTTGCACAATTTTGGCCATATTTTTGATATGTTCTCTATTTTAACATCATAACCAGGTTTTTGTGTTGAAATGCTGAATGATCTTCAGGGTTTTGATTTTGACGTGGGCCTTTTTAAAAGCTCCACTGTCTTCATGTGACCCTTGACCCACGAGGAAGTAGGATCTACTCATATGTGTATGTTACTTTTTTCAGTCTCAAAGCTATGAGAAAGACACAAATATGTTGAAATCTGTAGCCTAAATGGTTAAATTAATATATGTCATTAAGCTGAAACTATAGTAATAATGTCCTAAATAAAATTCTTGCAGGCTGCTTTATTTGATTTTAGCTCATTCCATAAATGCTCTGTGAATGTTGATTATATTTGAAGCTTTAATATACAAGGATTCTGTATAGTTTTTATTATTATTATTATTATTATTATTATTATTATTATTATTATTATTATTATTATTACAATTGTATTATTGTAAATGTTATACAATAATATTAAGTGAGGCCTAGTCCCCTAATCTCTTCCTGTAATGGTAAACAAGGCTCATTCTCTTCTGGTCAGCTCTGGGAATAATGTGTAATTATGGTAACTCTGAAGAAGCCCAGATATAATGGAAGACTGGAGAGAAGTGAAAACTCCATATCATTTGCCAAAAAGCATGTTGGAGCCTCATCAAACATGTGGAAAAGGTTAAGACTGAGCTTTTCTGAGCTTGGCATAAAGTGCTACATTTGGCGGAAACCCATCTCCACTGTGAAGCATGCTGGTGGCAGCATTGTGTCGTGAGTAGGGCAAGATGGATGGAAGCCAAACACAGGGCAATCCTGTATCCAAAGAAAACCTGTTCCAGTCTGGAAGGGACTGGGCCTGAGCTTGACTTTCCAACAGGACAATAACTCTAAGCCCAGTCAAAACCCAGCCCTCAATCTAATTGGGAATCTGTGCCAAAAACCTGGAATTTATTGTTCGCCAACAGTCTCCATCAGTCATATCACAGCAAACCAGTGACTCCATTTCCCAGAATGCACCACCAACTACAAACATGGCTACACTTCCCACACACACACACTCACACCCTTCTCCGGAGTTCTAATCAGAGACACCTGTTCCCATTTACACTCACAATCACACGACACATAAAAGAGACTGTTCAAACACTAAGTCTTTGTGAAGTATACGCTCAGTTGCCTTGTCTCTGTCCTTAACAAAGCCTTATATCATGTCTATTTATTCAGTTTTTTTTACTTTGCTTACGTTTGCGACTTTGTCTCTTTGCCGTGCCCTGTTTGTGCTGTTTGCCTGATCGCCTGACCTCTGCCTGTTGATGATTATGGTCTTCTGCCTTATCCTTTGGACTTGTTGTTGTTTTATTAAACTGCCATATCTGCATTTGTTTCTGTCTGTGCCTCCATATCATGACACCATGCAATCTCTTCAACAAATTTGCAAAGAAGAATGGACAAAAACATCAGGATTTAGATGCAGCTGTAATTCCAGCCAAACCCTGTGGGGGTGATTACTTATGCAACCAACCGATGTCTGTTATATAACAATTGCCAATAATTTGTAATATTATTTTATACTTCATTAAAATGCAATATATATATATATATATATATATATATATATATATATATATATATATATATATATATATATATATATATATATACACACACACACACTCATGCGTACATCATACATTGTGTATCACATGTATAGATACATATATTGCATCTTAATAAAACTTTCATTTAAAAAGAAAGTATTTATTATAATCTTGGGTATTTTCATGAAGTGTTCCAAAAATTATGCAGTTCTCTGTAGTTAACCTTCTAGGTATTCTTGTCCGTATTCACAGCCTCACCTCTATCACTTCCTTCTCCTGTTGTGGTTTGTATACTGCATGTGAAACTGCTCAGTTGAGCTTTTCAATGAACAGACATGTTCAAAAATCCCCACTCTATATTTATGGCTGGCATTTTTTCTACAGAAGTTCAGACTGCTGTGTCATTTCTTATTGTGACCAGTGACTGTAGAACCTTCCTGAAAAATATGATCTTTCTTCAGGACATTTTGTACTGTGTGTGTACTTTTATCTACAGCTCTTTTATTCTTTCTTCAGGAGCTAAAAACATGGATGTGAATGGATGGACTAATCAGTAGCCCTGGACGATCAGATTTCATGTCAGGTTATTAGTCATTTATTCGTAGATATCCAGAGGACGTGCAGATTCAATAGCTAGAGAAATATAGTTCCTATAGACTTTTGCAAAAGAATGCTTTTATGTTTAGTGAGTAGTTATGTTTAAAGACACAAATTTATGGAAACATCTCACTAGAGCAGCATAAAGTAGTGATTTAGCTCTCCTACTAGCACAACGTGCAGAATGAGAAGATAGGGTCACGTACTTGGTCATGTCCTGTTATCTATGATGATTAGTAGAGGCTTGTGACCCAATATTGAGATGAAGTGTTTACCAGCCCAAGGTTTAACTTAGATTTTCACCACATATTTTATATCTTATGTTTACTTAACCAGTATATATGAGGTTCTTTGTTTACATGTAACCAATCACAAAACACTGGCCCTGTGCAGTAAACTATATAATTGCAAGTAACACCTTGGCCATTGGAGCTCTTCTCCCCAGTCATGATGAGAATACATATACTGTATTACTCTGGAGCCAACTGTGTCTCTGTGAGTTTAACTTCTGGTTATCCTCACAAGGTAAAATATTCAGCCACACACAATCCAGACTCAAATAATAATAAGCCACACACACACACACACACACACACACACACACACACACACACACCTCATACCCAAAACATTCCCCAGTGACCTGGTGGCTTTTGTCTAGAGCACAAACACACTGTGTTTCTGTTAGCTGTTACTTTAAGTTATCAAGCTGAAATAACGTCATAATCTCTCGAAATAATGAGCAAACACACTGATTATCTAGTTTACTTGTTTTTGTTTACATTAGTTATAATTAAGGTCCAAAGTATGCATTTCTGTCTCTCAGTCTGTCTGTCTATATGAGAAGTTAGAAGTTTCTGGTCTGAAAGTCTGAAAATATTGAAAGATTTGCAGAGAAGTAATGTTCAGGAGAAAGAAGACAAAAAGAGGAAGGATGTTATATTGTTGTAGGAAGCTCGGTACTGAGAAACAGAAGAAAATTTCCCTCTCTCAGTGTATATATAAGATGGAGAGCAGCTCACTCATCCAGCACTCGACTCCTGTCTCCTGGATCTCGAACTCTCACTCTGGTCCGTCTCTGTGTGAAATCAGACTTTCTGCTAGAATGAGGAACCTGACGGCTCTGCTGTTTCTGCTGTCGCTCTGCTCTCTTCAGCTGGTGTCTAGCGGTGAGTATTAAATCACTCTGTTAAAGGCAGAGCACTCTTGTTTTTCCCACCTAATATCAACCAGTGTGAACACATCTGTATTGTCTTGAGGTAGCAGTATGATTTATAATAATAATAATAATAATAATAATAATAATAATAATAATAATAATAATAATCTATTTCCAATGTGGAGGGGGGAGCAAAGCTTATACTATAAAACTATAAACAATGTTTTATCTCAGTTCCCACCAGTTTCAACCACATCACTCAGTGCTGTACAGGTACAAGTACAGTGAAGATCCCTTTGAAGATCATTGTGACCTACTGGTGGACCAGCAAGAACTGCCCCATAAAGGCCATTGTGTGAGTATCACCTGCTTGGTACAAATATAATATTTACATTTTATCAGCATTAGAATCAAATAAAGCAAAATCAAAAATATCTGGGTTTTGTTTGTTTGTTTGTTGTTGTTTTTTATACAACAACTGCTCTTTGATTATTGTGTTTTAATCAAGTATCCTTGTGTCCTCTTTTTGTATCATAGCTTCGAGACTCTAAATTCTAAAAAGCTCTGTGTGGATCCTACAGCTGTTTGGGTCAACCATCACATGAAAGCAGTGGATCTTAGAAACAGCACCACTGTAACAGCAAAACCCTGAATCTCAGCGTTAGATGGGTTTTCAACACCAAAGACCAACCTAATATACTGACCAAATTTTGTAAATACTCATACAATACACATTACAGCATATTCTCACCTCTGAGTCTCAGTGTGACAGCACTGCCTGGTGTTTTTAAGAGTTCAGTATTACTGTCTGTTCCGTGTTCATGTTTGTATCCAGTTAATGAATCTGTGGAATGAAATGAAATGGTGTTATGCACATGTAACTGTCTGTAATAAATACTTACACTATGCAGCATTTTTATGGTTTCCTGAGAGTCATTGCTTTATAATTGTATTATTGAAATTGTTTTATAATTCTAAATGAGGACATAATTACAGTCAGAGCCCTTCAGAGGAGAAAAATGTTTGTGAAAAATGTTTGCGCATTTGCACCCTTTATACCTTTGCTACAATAATAAAAATGAATAATACAAATAAAAAATTAACAACACCAGCCTACTTAGCCATGCCATGTACCACCTCACTGCCCTCCACACCATGAGACAGTAGCGTGTACAGTGGGATTTAGACGATAGTTGTTGCTGTTTTTTTCTCTCTTTTTTGCCTTCACGTCGACGCTCCATACTCCAACCCAGTAGGTGGCGGAGAAGGACTAGAATGGTTTGCCAATTTCCATAAAAGAAGAAGAAGAAGTTCAAACAAACAAACAACAAAAAAAGGTACGTTTGTTATTAGTTGTCAACAAGAGAACTTTTTAAAAGATATAGTGTTTACAGTTTAGGTGACATTCATGTCTTCTTTAAATTTCGAATGGCAGGGTTTGTGTGTGTGTATATATATATATATATATATATATATATATATATATATATATCGACTGTTCTTACAAAACAGACCTGATAAGAGTAAGGAAACTTTTAAACTAGCTGTTGTGAACAACGCCAGCGTGCTGAGACCTACGCTGATACACCTCGCAAGGAACAACCCGATAGCGCCCTGAGACACTGGGAGTGCTCAGTGGTTCCTCTGGCAATGTTGGAAGTGTTGTAACAGTACAGTAACTCATAACAGTAAGGCAGGGGTGCTCATTACGTCGCAAGACAATCACTGGTCGATCTTCCCGTGCTTTCGTGCTTTCAGCGAGTCCTGTAACCAGAGCGAGCGAGAGAGAGAGCTTATATACACACACACACACACACACACACACACACACACACACACACCCCAAGAAGCGTGAACTTGAACTTGACTGAGTGAAAGCTGTGAGTTCGGGACCGACCTGTTTCCTGTTGTGAGGTTGTTTGTTTTTGTTTTTTTTTAGCTTTGAAAGTGCGCGGACTGAATAAACGCGAGCCCGGAGCTCTGTTAAAATTCCGCCTGTCTACCGAGTCTTCCTCCACGCCCTCATACACCCGTAGTTCCACACACAAATACATTCAAAACACATTTTATTATAATAAAACAATCTCCGATATCACTTTTATTGTCTATCCATAGGCCTAATGATTTCTCCTAAAAATCTCTCCAATGCTTTGCCGTCATACACTTGTGAGGCTATACGGTTACTATAACAACCAATAGCAAGTACAGCAGCTGCGCAGTAGTTAAAGTACACTATGGTTGCAAATTTAAAATGGCGGACGAAGCAGAAGCAGGTAAAGTGCCAAAAAACACCACCATTTTCACTCATTTACATTTACATTTATTCACTTAGCAGATGCTTTTATCCAAAGCGACTTACAAATGAGAAAAATACAAGCAAATTTTCACTCATGATAGAGTTCACCCAAAAAGTATTTTTGTCAGCCAACTAGTGATGTGTCGTTCGTTTTGAACGAATCTTTAATATGAGCCGGGAACAACAAGTTGTCTCAGAGTGATTTGTTCATTTTTGACCGCGCATGTGCAGCAACATCTCCATACGTTCTGTACCGGCAACAGAAATGATTAGTTCACGTCTCAAGTCTTCGGGTTCGAGTCGTTCGTTCTTCCGGTGACCTCGCCATAGGCAATGCACCATGCAATACCGGAAATGGGATGAACGAACGACTCGGATCCAAAGACTCGAGAGATGAGCTAATCATTTCTGTTTCTGGGGAATAGACGTGACAAATGTGACGTGACAAAAGAACGACTCAGATCAGGAGGTGAGGTGAACTAACAGACTGCATCGCCTGAAGACCTAAAGCTAAGCTATTAATTAATCATTTCCGTTTCTCATAATTTGACCTTGGTTGCATTAGCCAATAGTTTATTTTAAAGTTTATTAAGCAGTAGATGTGTTGGGGAATTTAACAATGAACATTTTAATTATATTCTGTTGAAATGACCGAAATGACTCGAAAAAAGATTCATTCATTTTGCTGAACAAGATTCAAAGATCTGCGTCAGTAAAATGATCCGAACTTCCCATCACTACAGCCAACCTGGAAGTTAGCATCACCATGGTTCCCTCGACAAAAAGCCAATATGATTTTTCCATTGGCTTTTGGATTCTTGCAGAAAATAAGCTCTATGACCAACAAAAGTTTATGATTCTTAGATGTTTTGTTCATCAACATAATCTTCACACATGAACACAACTTCTATGAATTTTGAAACCTCGATACAATCGGCAGAAGTAAAACGCTAAAGTTAGGCTAGAGACAAACTAAACCACAGTCGCATGACTTCAACGTCTAAGCTTCCACCACTAAGCTTCCAACAACTCTTTCAATCCTTATAAAAAATTAAAAACACTACAATTGGAAAATACTATAAATTGATAAATCTACAAGTGTGAAATTTTGAGTTGGAATAGTTTGAATTTTCCTGTTCGCCATGATGACGTTTAATGTCCCCGACAACCTCTGCAGTCCCGATTAGCCACTTGTTAGCAACCGAATTTTTCAAGACATGTTAAAGCTTAACAAAATCACGAGTGGGGTATTACTGATGTATTTTGTGTAATAAAGTGAAACGTGTACATGTCTTGAGCTTGGGTTAACCACAGACCTTATTTCAGGCATTTAACCAAAAACCCATTCAAGAAACCCAGTGACTTTGTGACGATGGAACCCGAAATGCTAAAATGCTAACTCATTTCCGGGGTTTTAGGACTCATTTTTACAGCACTCTATGAGAGGAAGATTTTTTTCTTTACAATGCTGAATTCAAAATCTGTCTAATTTGTCAAAAACAAACATAAAAACAAATCTCTTAAAATAATTTATCAATCTCCAAATTTACCTCAAGGCACACAAGCAACGACTCAGGCCTGCTGCACTTTATTTCTGAACTGTTTATTCAAGTTTAAGGGTTTATTCAGCTTATTAATAGTAACATTCTGAATTGCTAACAACATCTGAGTTGATAAAACATCGCTGATGATGATATTTCTTTTATGACTACTTGAAAGTGTTTGGTTTGAAATTGCTTAAGAGTGCAGTTGTTTAACTTGTTTTACAATTCTTTAATTGTACTAGCAGGGTAACTTGATTTCATATAATTTTACTTTATTTTGTTAATTAAATACAATCCAGGTTTATATCTTTTATAATTAATTTGTAAGTTTTGGTTTTATTTGATAATGAGGTAAGAAAGAAGCCAGTATTCAGATTAAAGCGTTTATGATGTGAGCAGCTGATAATATTCAGGGATAAATAATTTAGAGAGGTCTGGCCTAAAATAGGATCCAGGGGTAAGAATCCCATCATGTGAAAAATGTTCAGCAAAGTTTTCAAATATTTGAATAGGATTTGCATAGAAGTAATGTTAAGGAAAAAGAACAGAGCAAGGATGTTATACTGTAGCAGGAAGCCCAGTACTGAGAAAAAGGAGAAAATTTCCCTCACATACAGATCTCTGTGTGAAATCAGACTTTCTGCTAGAATGAGGAACCTGACGGCTCTGCTGTTTCTGCTGTTGCTCTGCTCTCTTCAGCTGGTGTCTAGCGGTGAGCATTAAATCACTCTGTTAAATGCAGAGCACTCTTGTTTTTCCCACCTAATATCGACCAGTGTGAACACGTGTTGTCTTGAGGTAGCAGTATGATTTATAATAATAATAATAATAATAATAATAATAATAATAATAATCTCTTTACAAAACTGTAAACAATGTTTTATCTCAGCTCCTGCAGGTACGGACTTCAGGATTACCTGCTGTGCAAAAACAACTAAAGTAAAGATCCCTTTGAAGAGCATTGTGACCTACTGGTGGACCATCAACGACTGCCCCATAAAGGCCATTGTGTGAGTATCACCTGCTTGGAACAAATATAATAATTTCATTTTTATCAGCATTAGAATCAAATAAAGCAAAATCAAAAATATCATTTTTTGTTTGTTTGTTTGTTTGTTTTTTTTGCAAGAACTGCTCTTTGATTATTGTGTATTAATCAAGCATCCTTGTGTCTTCTTTTTGTGTCATAGCTTTGAGACTCTAAATAAGAAACAGCACTGTGTGGATCCTACAGCTGTTTGGGTCAACCATCACATGAAAGCAGTGGATCTTAGAAACAGCACCACTATAACAGCAAAACCCTGAATCTCAGTGTTAGATGGGTTTTCAACACCGAAGACCAACCTAATATATAGAACAAATTTTGATATTACTCATACAGTAGACATTACAGGATATTCTCGCCTCTGAGTCTCAGTGTGACAGCACCGCCTGGTGTTTTTAAGAGTTCAGTATTACTGTCTGTTCCATGTTCATGTTTGTTCCAAATTAATGAATCTGTAAAATGAAATGAATGGTGTTATGCACATGTAACATGTAACTTTTTTAAAATAAATAGTAAAATTGTGCAGAATTTTTTGTGGTTTCCTGAGAGTCATTGCTTTATAATTGTATTATTGCAATTGTTTTATAATTGTAAATAGTGACATAATTACAGTCAGAGCCCTTCAGAGGACATTTGAGATATTATTACTCAATTTTTATCAAACACATGCTGGTTGTTGGATATTTATCTGTAGGCATGATCATAACTTTCATGGTTATTCTGATGACATTCAGTGTCTGAATGAATGTCATCAGTCCGATCGGACAATACAACCACATTGGAGAATACATATAAATGGGTATGTATGTGTACATACATCAATATGAAGGGACAGTGGGAGGGGTCAGAAATGAGGGAAAGATGAATGCAGCCAAATACAGAGAGGTTCGTAAAGAAACCTGCTCCTGAGTGCACACAAGTTTCACCTTTCAGTACGTCAACGATCAGAATACAGCCAAGACGATCTCTGAGTGTCCTTAAGTGGCCCAGCCAAAGCCCAGAACTGAACCTTGTACAACATCTGTGGAGAGATCTGAAGATGGCTGTTCACAGGCAATCTGCATACTCAGATTATTGTGAGTAGACTAATGGCCAGAAATATCGATTTAATACATTTTAAATAAAATCTATAACACATTAAATTGTGGAAAAGGTGGAGGGGTCTGTATACTTTCTGAACCCAGTGAAAAATGTTTTTTCTATAATATCTAGAGCTTTACATGAAGGAGAGATTGTGTAGATCCAACAGCTGATGAACTATAACCATACTACATCATAAAAGTGGAAGAATGGACATGCATATAATATTCCCATGCTTCACTTAATCAGTCTTAGTCTTCAAGAAATCATCACTTTTATACTGCATCTTTTGTATATATTTTATGTGATCTGGCAGACCGAAGTGTCTCCTGAACTCTCTGTGACACGGAGTGCCATTTCCATCCCCTCCTTCGGCCGTTGTGGTTTGTAGTGTATACTACATGTGAAACTGCTCAGCTGAGCTTTTCACTCAACTTATATGCTGAAAATTTCCCACTCTATTTATGGTTCATATTTATTGTACAGTATTTTAGACTGCTATGCCATCATGTTAGCGGTTAAAATGTTTATAAAGGACTTAAAAACGCATAAATACACACACACACACACACACACACACACACACACACACACACACACACACAACCAACCAACTCAAAGCCACATGTGGTTCGCGTAGTCTATAATGGGTTTTTACATAATCTTGCATAGATGAGTAATGTGGTTTGTGCAAGACTTCTCTTCGTGGTTACTTGGCTTCAACAAGTGTTGGTGTAGGTATTATGTTTGTATTCGTATATAGAAGTAATATATTATTTTAAAAAATTACTTTTAAATTAAAAATGAACGTATGCATGACGAATTGGTGATGAGTTTTCAGCTATTATAGAGAATCTTTATTTATTCATTCATGTATTTATTTATTCTCACAACAATTAATGTAGTGAAGTAAAGGTGATGTATTTACTAATATAATCATAGAGCTAAGCTTGCCATTTTGCCGTGGCACAGACGAATCAGCTATGAGAGAAGAGGCTATGGGAAATGAAATACAGAAAGGGGAGAAAGTGAAGGGGATGATCTAGGAACATTACAGACAGACCCAGAGCAGGTGAAGCTCCAGCAGTATCCCTTTACCCTGTTTGGATTAAGCAAAGAGCTTTCAGTAAGAATTGGCTAGATGCATTTCAGTGGCTTGAATACTCAGTATCCAGTAGGTGAAGATGAGAAGTGAGCTCAAATTTGGGGATTCTGCCTTTGTAACAAAAAAAAACAAAGAAACAAGTCATTTGTTTCTCAAAAACAAAACAAAACAAAAAAAACAACAAAAAAAACAAACAAAAAAAAAGGATATCTCCCAAAGTTAAACTGAAATGATATTATCAGGTTCTGGAGCTAGTATCATTGATCAAGTTTTTAGGGGTGTGGATGGATTAGAAATTGACTTTTAAAAAAACACATTCAACAGCTACTGGTTAAAGTATTAAAAATGTGTCTGTTTAAAATCTGCTAAATAATTCCTCAAAAGTGAACAAAGCTCTCCTAACTCATCTTAACTTGATATTATTTCAGTCAAGTTTGTGAAAAGCGTTTATGAATGATGTTTGTGCATTTGATTCCTTATATCTTTGCTATCATAATAAAAAAAAATACAAATAAAAAAAAATAAACAACACCAGCCTGCTTAGCCATGCCATCTACCTCCTCACTGCCCTCCACACCAACATGAGATAGTATAGTGTATAGTGGGATTTAGTCGATAGTTGTTGTTGTTGTTTTGCCTTTGCAGCCAACTGTGTCTCTGTGAGTTTAACTTCTGATTATCCTCAGAAGGTAAAATTTTCAACCACACACAATCCAGACTCAAAGAATATTTTTATTCTGCAATTTGAGGACAGAAACACACACACACACACACACACACACACATACATACGTCGTACATTGTGTATCACATGTATAGATACATATATTGCATCTTAATAAAACTTTCATTTAAAAAGAAAGTATTTATTATAATCTTGGGTATTTTCAAGAAGTGTTCCAAAAATTATGCAGTTCTCCGTAGTTAACCTTCTAGGTATTCTTGTCCGTATTCACAGCCTCACCTCTATCACTTCCTTCTCCTGTTGTGGTTTGTATACTGCATGTGAAACTGCTCAGTTGAGCTTTTCAATGAACAGACATGTTCAAAAATCCCCACTCTATATTTATGGCTGGCATTTTTTCTACAGAAGTTCAGACTGCTGTGTCATTTCTTATTGTGACCAGTGACTGTAGAAGCTTCCTGAAAAATATGATCTTTCTTCAGGACATTTTGTACTGTGTGTGTACTTTTATCTACAGCTCTTTTATTCTTTCTTCAGGAGCTAAAAACATGGATGTGAATGGATGGACTAATCAGTAGCCCTGGACGATCAGATTTCATGTCAGGTTATTAGTCATTTATTCGTAGATATCCAGAGGACGTGCAGATTCAATAGCTAGAGAAATATAGTTCCTATAGACTTTTGCAAAAGAATGCTTTTATGTTTAGTGAGTAGTTATGTTTAAAGACACAAATTTATGGAAACACCTCACTAGAGCAGCATAAAGTAGTCATTTAGCTCTCCTACTAGCACAACGTGCAGAATGAGAAGATAGGGTCACGTACTTGGTCATGTCCTGTTATCTATGATGATTAGTTGAGGCTTGTGACCCAATATTGAGATGAAGTGTTTACCAGCCCAAGGTTTAACTTAGATTTTCACCACATATTTTATATCTTACGTTTACTTAACCAGTATATATGAGGTTCTTTGTTTACATGTAACCAATCACAAAACACTGGCCCTGTGCAGTAAACTATATAATTGCAAGTAACACCTTGGCCATTGGAGCTCTTCTCCCCAGTCATGATGAGAATACATATACTGTATTACTCTGGAGCCAACTGTGTCTCTGTGAGTTTAACTTCTGGTTATCCTCACAAGGTAAAATATTCAGCCACACACAATCCAGACTCAAATAATAATAAGCCACACACACACACACACACACACACACACACCTCATACCCAAAACATTCCCCAGTGACTTGGTGGCTTTTGTCTAGAGCACAAACACACTGTGTTTCTGTTAGCTGTTACTTTAAGTTATCAAGCTGAAATAACGTCATAATCTCTCGAAATAATGAGCAAACACACTGATTATCTAGTTTACTTGTTTTTGTTTACATTAGTTATAATTAAGGTCCAAAGTATGCATTTCTGTCTCTCAGTCTGTCTGTCTATATGAGAAGTTAGAAGTTTCTGGTCTGAAAGTCTGAAAATATTGAAAGATTTGCAGAGAAGTAATGTTCAGGAGAAAGAAGACAAAAAGAGGAAGGATGTTATATTGTAGTAGGAAGCTCGGTACTGAGAAACAGAAGAAAATTTCCCTCTCTCAGTGTATATATAAGATGGAGAGCAGCTCACTCATCCAGCACTCGACTCCTGTCTCCTGGATCTCGAACTCTCACTCCGGTTCGTCTCTGTGTGAAATCAGACTTTCTGCTAGAATGAGGAACCTGACGGCTCTGCTGTTTCTGCTGTCACTCTGCTCTCTTCAGCTGGTGTCTAGCTGTGAGTATTAAATCACTCTGTTAAAGGCAGAGCACTCTTGTTTTTCCCACCTAATATCAACCAGTGTGAACACATCTGTATTGTCTTGAGGTAGCAGTATGATTTATAATAATAATAATAATAATAATAATAATAATAATAATAATAATAATAATAATCTATTTCCAATGTGGAGGAGGGAGCAAAGCTTATACTATAAAACTATAAACAATGTTTTATCTCAGTTCCCACCAGTTTCAACCACATCACTCAGTGCTGTACAGGTACAAGTACAGTGAAGATCCCTTTGAAGATCATTGTGACCTACTGGTGGACCAGCAAGAACTGCCACATAAAGGCCATTGTGTGAGTATTACCTGCTTGGTACAAATATAATATTTACATTTTATCAGCATTAGAATCAAATAAAGCAAAATCAAAAATATCTGGGTTTTGTTTGTTTGTTTGTTGTTGTTTTTTATACAACAACTGCTCTTTGATTATTGTGTTTTAATCAAGCATCCTTGTGTCCTCTTTTTGTATCATAGCTTTGAGACTCTAAATAAGAAACAGCACTGTGTGGATCCTACAGCTGTTTGGGTCAACCGTCACATGAAAGCAGTGGATCTTAGAAACAGCACCACTGTAACAGCAAAACCCTGAATCTCAGCGTTAGATGGGTTTTCAACACCAAAGACCAACCTAATATACTGACCAAATTTTGTAAATACTCATACAATACACATTACAGCATATTCTCACCTCTGAGTCTCAGTGTGACAGCACCGCCTGGTGTTTTTAAGAGTTCAGTATTACTGTCTGTTCCGTGTTCATGTTTGTATCCAGTTAATGAATCTGTGGAATGAAATGAAATGGTGTTATGCACATGTAACTGTCTGTAATAAATACTTACACTATGCAGCATTTTTATGGTTTCCTGAGAGTCATTGCTTTATAATTGTATTATTGAAATTGTTTTATAATTCTAAATAAGGACATAATTACAGTCAGAGCCCTTCAGAGGAGAAAAATGTTTGTGAAAAATGTTTGCGCATTTGCACCCTTTATACCTTTGCTACAATAATAAAAATGAATAATACAAATAAAAAATTAACAACACCAGCCTGCTTAGCCATGCCATCTACCACCTCACAGCCCTCCACACCATGAGACAGTAACGTGTACAGTGGGATTTAGACGATAGTTGTTGCTGTTTTTTTCTCTCTTTTTTGCCTTCACGTCGACGCTCCATACTCCAACCCAGTAGGTGGCGGAGAAGGACTAGAATGGTTTGCCAATTGCCATAAAAGAAGAAGAAGAAGTTCAAACAAACAACAAAAAAAGGTACGTTTGTTATTAGTTGTCAACAAGAGAACTTTTTAAAAGATATAGTGTTTACAGTTTAGGTGACATTCATGTCTTCTTTAAATTTCGAATGACAGGGTTTGTGTGTGTGTATATATATATATATATATATATATATATATATATATATATATATATATATATATATATATATATATATATCTCGACTGTTCTTACAAAACAGACCTGATAAGAGTAAGGAAACTTTTAAACTAGCTGTTGTGAACAACGCCAGTGTGCTGAGACCTACGCTGATACACCTCGCAAGGAACAACCCGATAGCGCCCTGAGACACTGGGAGTGCTCAGTGGTTCCTCTGGCAATGTTGGAAGTGTTGTAACAGTACAGTAACTCATAACAGTAAGGCAGGGGTGCTCATTACGTCGCAAGACAATCACTGGTCGATCTTCCCGTGCTTTCGTGCTTTCAGTGAGTCCTGTAACCAGAGCGGGAGAGAGAGCTTATATACACACACACACACACACACACACACACACACACACACACCCCCCAAGAAGCGTGAACTTGAACTTGACTGAGTGAAAGCTGTGAGTTCGGGACCGACCTGTTTCCTGTTGTGAGGTTGTTTGTTTTTGTTTTTTTTTAGCTTTGAAAGTGCGCGGACTGAATAAACGCGAGCCCGGAGCTCTGTTAAAATTCCGCCCGTCTACCGAGTCTTCCTCCACGCCCTCATACACCCGTAGTTCCACACACAAATACATTCAAAACACATTTTATTATAATAAAACAATCTCCGATATCACTTTTATTGTCTATCCATAGGCCTAATGATTTCTCCTAAAAATCTCTCCAATGCTTTGCCGTCATACACTTGTGAGGCTATACGGTTACTATAACAACCAATAGCAAGTACAGCAGCTGCGCAGTAGTTAAAGTACACTATGGTTGCAAATTTAAAATGGCGGACGAAGCAGAAGCAGGTAAAGTGCCAAAAAACACCACCATTTTCACTCATTTACATTTACATTTATTCACTTAGCAGATGCTTTTATCCAAAGCGACTTACAAATGAGAAAAATACAAGCAAATTTTCACTCATGATAGAGTTCACCCAAAAAGTATTTTTGTCAGCCAACTAGTGATGTGTCGTTCGTTTTGAACGAATCTTTAATATGAGCCGGGAACAAGAAGTTGTCTCAGAGTGATTTGTTCATTTTTGACCGCGCATGCGCAGCAACATCTCCATAGGTTCTGTACCGGCAACAGAAATGATTAGTTCACGTCTCAAGTCTTCGGGTTCGAGTCGTTCGTTCTTCCGGTGACCTCGCCATAGGCAATGCACCATGCAATACCGGAAATGGGATGAACGAACGACTCGGATCCAAAGACTCGAGAGATGAGCTAATCATTTCTGTTTCTGGGGAATAGACATGACAAATGTGACGTGACAAAAGAACGACTCAGATCAGGAGGTGAGGTGAACTAACAGACTGCATCGCCTGAAGACCTAAAGCTAAGCTATTAATTAATCATTTCCGTTTCTCATAATTTGGCCTCGGTTGCTTTAGCCAATAGTTTATTTTAAAGTTTATTAAGCAGTAGATGTGTTGGGGAATTTAACAATGAACATTTTAATTATATTCTGTTGAAATGACCGAAATGACTCGAAAAAAGATTCATTCATTTTGCTGAACAAGATTCAAAGATCTGCGTCAGTAAAATGATCCGAACTTCCCATCACTACAGCCAACCTGGAAGTTAGCATCACTATGGTTCCCTTGACAAAAAGCCAATATGATTTTTCCATTGGCTTTTGGATTATTGCAAAAAATAGGATCCAGGGGTAAGAATCCCATCATGTGAAAAATGTTCAGCAAAGTTTTCAAATATTTGAATAGGATTTGCATAGAAGTAATGTTAAGGAAAAAGAACAGAGCAAGGATATTATACTGTAGCAGGAAGCCCAGTACTGAGAAAAAGGAGAAAATTTCCCTCACATACAGATCTCTGTGTGAAATCAGACTTTCTGCTAGAATGAGGAACCTGACGGCTCTGCTGTTTCTGCTGTTGCTCTGCTCTCTTCAGGTCTGTTAAATGCAGAGCACTCTTGTTTTTCCCACCTAATATCGACCAGTGTGAACACATGTGTTGTCTTGAGGTAGCAGTATGATTTATAATAATAATAATAATAATAATAATAATAATAATAATAATAATAATCTCTTTCCAAAATTGTAAACAATGTTTTATCTCAGCTCCCGGCAGTACGGAGTTCAGGATTACCTGCTGTAAAAAAACAACTATAGTAAAGATCCCTTTGAAGAGCATTGTGACCTACTGGTGGACCAGCAACGACTGCCCCAAAAAGGCCATTGTGTGAGTATCACCTGCTTGGTACAAATATAATAATTTCATTTTTATCAGCATTAGAATCAAATAAAGCAAAATCAAAAATATCATTTTTTGTTTGTTTGTTTGTTTTTTTTGCAAGAACTGCTCTTTGATTATTGTGTATTAATCAAGCATCCTTGTGTCTTCTTTTTGTGTCACAGCTTTGAGACTCTAAATAACGGAACGCATTACCGCTGTGTGGATCCAACAGCTGTTTGGGTCAACCATCACATGAAAGCAGTGGATCGTAAAAACAAAAAACTGTAAAAGCAAAACCCTGAATCTCAGCGTTAGATGGGTTTTCAACACTAAAGACCAACCTAATATACTGACCAAATTTTGTAAATACTCATACAATACACATTACAGCATATTCTCACCTCTGAGTCTCAGTGTGACAGCACCGCCTGGTGTTTTTAAGAGTTCAGTATTACTGTGTTGGGGAATTTAACAATGAACATTTTAATTATATTCTGTTGAAATGACCGAAATGACTCGAAAAAAGATTCATTCATTTTGCTGAACAAGATTCAAAGATCTGCGTCAGTAAAATGATCCGAACTTCCCATCACTACAGCCAACCTGGAAGTTAGCATCACTATGGTTCCCTTGACAAAAAGCCAATATGATTTTTCCATTGGCTTTTGGATTATTGCAAAAAATAAGCTCTATGACCAACAAAAGTTTATGATTCTTAGATGTTTTGTTCATCAACATAATCTTCACACATGAACACAACTTCTATGAATTTTGAAACCTCGATACAATCGGCAGAAGTATAACACTAAAGTTAGGCTAGAGACAAACTAAACCACAGTCGCATGACTTCAACGTCTAAGCTTCCACCACTAAGCTTCCAACAACTCTTTCAATCCTTATAAAAAATTAAAAACACTACAATTGGAAAATACTATAAATTGATAAATCTACAAGTGTGAAATTTTGAGTTGGAATAGTTTGAATTTTCCTGTTCGCCATGATGACGTTTAATGTCCCCGACAACCTCTGCAGTCCCGATTAGCCACTTGTTAGCAACCGAATTTTTCAAGACATGTTAAAGCTTAACAAAATCACGAGTGGGGTATTACTGATGTATTTTGTGTAATAAAGTGAAACGTGTACATGTCTTGAGCTTGGGTTAACCACAGACCTTATTTCAGGCATTTAACCAAAAACCCATTCAAGAAACCCAGTGACTTTGTGACGATGGAACCCGAAATGCTAAAATGCTAACTCATTTCCGGGGTTTTAGGACTCATTTTTACAGCACTCTATGAGAGGAAGATTTTTTTCTTTACAATGCTGAATTCAAAATCTGTCTAATTTGTCAAAAACAAATATAAAAACAAATCTCTTAAAATAATTTATCAATCTCCAAATTTACCTCAAGGCACACAAGCAACGACTCAGGCCTGCTGCACTTTATTTCTGAACTGTTTATTCAAGTTTAAGGGTTTATTCAGCTTATTAATAGTAACATTCTGAATTGATAACATCTGAGTTGATAAAACATCGCTGATGATGATATTTCTTTTATGACTACTTGAAAGTGTTTGGTTTGAAATTGCTTAAGAGTGCAGTTGTTTAACTTGTTTTACAATTCTTTAATTGTACTAGCAGGGTAACTTGATTTCATATAATTTTACTTTATTTTGTTAATTAAATACAATCCAGGTTTATATCTTTTATAATTAATTTGTAAGTTTTGGTTTTATTTGATAATGAGGTAAGAAAGAAGCCAGTATTCAGATTAAAGCGTTTATGATGTGAGCAGCTGATAATATTCAGGGATAAATAATTTAGAGAGGTCTGACCTAAAATAGGATCCAGGGGTAAGAATCCCATCATGTGAAAAATGTTCAGCAAAGTTTTCAAATATTTGAATAGGATTTGCATAGAAGTAATGTTAAGGAAAAAGAACAGAGCAAGGATGTTATACTGTAGCAGGAAGCCCAGTACTGAGAAAAAGGAGAAAATTTCCCTCACATACAGATCTCTGTGTGAAATCAGACTTTCTGCTAGAATGAGGAACCTGACGGCTCTGCTGTTTCTGCTGTTGCTCTGCTCTCTTCAGGTCTGTTAAATGCAGAGCACTCTTGTTTTTCCCACCTAATATCGACCAGTGTGAACACGTGTTGTCTTGAGGTAGCAGTATGATTTATAATAATAATAATAATAATAATAATAATAATAATAATAATCTCTTTCCAAAATTGTAAACAATGTTTTATCTCAGCTCCCGGCAGTACGGACTTCAGGATTACCTGCTGTAAAAAAACAACTATAGTAAAGATCCCTTTGAAGAGCATTGTGACCTACTGGTGGACCAGCAACGACTGCCCCAAAAAGGCCATTGTGTGAGTATCACCTGCTTGGTACAAATATAATAATTTCATTTTTATCATCATTAGAATCAAATAAAGCAAAATCAAAAATATCATTTTTTGTTTGTTTGTTTGTTTTGTTGTTTTTTTTTGCAAGAACTGCTCTTTGATTATTGTGTATTAATCAAGCATCCTTGTGTCTTCTTTTTGTGTCACAGCTTTGAGACTCTAAATAACGGAACGCATTACCGCTGTGTGGATCCAACAGCTGTTTGGGTCAACCATCACATGAAAGCAGTGGATCGTAAAAACAAAAAACTGTAAAAGCAAAACCCTGAATCTCAGCATTAGATGGGTTTTCAACACTAAAGACCAACCTAATATACTGACCAAATTTTGTAAATACTCATACAATACACATTACAGCATATTCTCACCTCTGAGTCTCAGTGTGACAGCACCGCCTGGTGTTTTTAAGAGTTCAGTATTACTGTCTGTTCCGTGTTCATGTTTGTTCCAAATTAATGAATCTGTAAAATGAAATTAATGGTCTTATGCACATGTAACATGTAACTTTTTTAAAATAAATAGTAAAATTGTGCAGAATTTTTTGTGGTTTCCTGAGAGTCATTGCTTTATAATTGTATTATTGCAATTATTTTATAATTGTAAATAGTGACATAATTACAGTCAGAGCCCTTCAGAGGACATTTGAGATATTATTACTCAATTTTTATCAAACACATGCTGGTTGTTGGATATTTATCTGTAGGCATGATCATAACTTTCATGGTTATTCTGACATTCAGTGTCTGAATGAATGTCATCAGTCCGATCGGACAATACAACCACATTGGAGAATACATATAAATGGGTATGTATGTGTACATACATCAATATGAAGGGACAGTGGGAGGGGTCAGAAATGAGGGAAAGATGAATGCAGCCAAATACAGAGAGGTTCGTAAAGAAACCTGCTCCTGAGTGCACACAAGTTTCACCTTTCAGTACGTCAACAATCAGAATACAGCCAAGACGATCTCTGAGTGTCCTTAAGTGGCCCAGCCAAAGCCCAGAACTGAACCTTGTACAACATCTGTGGAGAGATCTGAAGATGGCTGTTCACAGGCAATCTGCATACTCACATTATTGTGAGTAGACTAATGGCCAGAAATATCGATTTAATACATTTTAAATAAAATCTATAACACATTAAATTGTGGAAAAGGTGGAGGGGTCTGTATACTTTCTGAACCCAGTGAAAAATGTTTTTTCTATAATATCTAGAGCTTTACATGAAGGAGAGATTGTGTAGATCCAACAGCTGATGAACTATAACCATACTACATCATAAAAGTGGAAGAATGGACATGCATATAATATTCCCATGATTCACTTAATCAGTCTTAGTCTTCAAGAAATCATCACTTTTATACTGCATCTTTTGTATATATTTTATGTGATCTGGCAGACCGAAGTGTCTCCTGAACTCTCTGTGACACGGAGTGCCATTTCCATCCCCTCCTTCGGCCGTTGTGGTTTGTAGTGTATACTACATGTGAAACTGCTCAGCTGAGCTTTTCACTCAACTTATATGCTGAAAATTTCCCACTCTATTTATGGTTCATATTTATTGTACAGTATTTTAGACTGCTATGCCATCATGTTAGCGGTTAAAATGTTTATAAAGGACTTAAAAACGCATAAATACACACACACACACACACACACACACACACACACACACACACACCCACACACACACAACCAACCAACTCAAAGCCACATGTGGTTCGTGTAGTCTATAATGGGTTTTTACATAATCTTGCATAGATGAGTAATGTGGTTTGTGCAAGACTTCTCTTCGTGGTTACTTGGCTTCAACAAGTGTTGGTGTAGGTATTATGTTTGTATTCGTATATAGAAGTAATATATTATTTTAAAAAATTACTTTTAAATTAAAAATGAACGTATGCATGACGAATTGGTGATGAGTTTTCAGCTATTATAGAGAATCTTTATTTATTCATTCATGTATTTATTTATTCTCACAACAATTAATGTAGTGAAGTAAAGGTGATGTATTTACTAATATAATCATAGAGCTAAGCTTGCCATTTTGCCGTGGCACAGACGAATCAGCTATGAGAGAAGAGGCTATGGGAAATGAAATACAGAAAGGGGAGAAAGTGAAGGGGATGATCTAGGAACATTACAGACAGACCCAGAGCAGGTGAAGCTCCAGCAGTATCCCTTTACCCTGTTTGGATTAAGCAAAGAGCTTTCAGTAAGAATTGGCTAGATGCATTTCAGTGGCTTGAATACTCAGTATCCAGTAGGTGAAGATGAGAAGTGAGCTCAAATTTGGGGATTCTGCCTTTGTAACAAAAAAAAAACAAAGAAACAAGTCATTTGTTTCTCAAAAACAAAACAAAACAAAAAAAAAACAAAAAAAACAAACAAAAAAAAAGGATATCTCCCAAAGTTAAACTGAAATGATATTATCAGGTTCTGGAGCTAGTATCATTGATCGAGTTTTTAGGGGTGTGGATGGATTAGAAATTGACTTTTAAAAAACACATTCAACAGCTACTGGTTAAAGTATTAAAAATGTGTCTGTTTAAAATCTGCTAAATAATTCCTCAAAAGTGAACAAAGCTCTCCTAACTCATCTTAACTTGATATTATTTCAATCAAGTCTGTGAAAAGCGTTTATGAATGATGTTTGTGCATTTGATTCCTTATATCTTTGCTATCATAATAAAAAAAATACAAATAAAAAAAATAAGCGACACCAGCCTGCTTAGCCATGCCATCTACCTCCTCACTGCCCTCCACACCAACATGAGATAGTATAGTGTATAGTGGGATTTAGTCGATAGTTGTTGTTGCTGTTTTGCCTTTACTCTGCAGCCAACTGTGTCTCTGTGAGTTTAACTTCTGATTATCCTCAGAAGGTAAAATTTTCAACCACACACAATCCAGACTCAAAGAATATTTTTATTCTGCAATTTGAGGACAGAAACACACACACACACACACACACACACACACACACACACACACACACACACACACACATACATACGTCGTACAATGTGTATCACATGTATAGATACATATATTGCATCTTAATAAAACTTTCATTTAAAAAGAAAGTATTTATTATAATCTTGGGTATTTTCATGAAGTGTTCCAAAAATTATGCAGTTCTCTGTAGTTAACCTTCTAGGTATTCTTGTCCGTATTCACAGCCTCACCTCCATCACTTTCTTCTCCTGTTGTGGTTTGTATACTGCATGTGAAACTGCTCAGTTGAGCTTTTCAATGAACAGACATGTTCAAAAATCCCCACTCTATATTTATGGCTGGCATTTTTTCTACAGAAGTTCAGACTGCTGTGTCATTTCTTATTGTGACCAGTGACTGTAGAACCTTCCTGAAAAATATGATCTTTCCTCAGGACATTTTGTACTGTGTGTGTACCTTTATCTACAGCTCTTTTATTCTTTCTTCAAGAGCTAAAAACATGGATGTGAATGGATGGACTAATCAGTAGCCCTGGACGATCAGATTTCATGTCAGGTTATTAGTCGTTTATTCGTAGATGTCTAGAGGACATGCAGATTCAATAGCTAGAGAAATATACTTCTACGGACTTTTGCAAAAGAATGCTTTCATGTTTAGTGGGTAGTTATGTTTAAAGACACAGGTTTATGGAAACACCCCACTAGAGCAGCATAAAGTAGTCATTTAGCTCTCCTTCTAGCACGACGTGCAGAATAAGAAGATAGGGTCACGTACTTGGTCATGTCCTGTTATCTATGATGATTAGTTGAGGCTTGTGACCAAGAATTGAGATGAAGTGTTTACCAGCCCAAGGTTTAACTTAGATTTTCACCACATATTTTATACCTTATCTTTACTTAACCAGTATATATGAAGTTCTTTGTTTACCTGTAACCAATCACAAAACACTGGCCCTGTGCAGTAAACTATATAATTGCAAGTAACACCTTGGCCATTGGAGCTCTTCTCCCCAGTCATGATGAGAATACATATACTGTATTACTCTGGAGCCAACTGTGTCTCTGTGAGTTTAACTTCTGATTATCCTCACAAGGTAAAATATTCAGCCACACACAATCCAGACTCAAAGAATATTTTTTATTCTGCAATTAGAGAACAGAAAAGCACACACACACACACACACACACACACACACACACACACCTCATACCCAAAACATTCCCCAGTGACTTGGTGGCTTTTGTCTAGAGCACAAACACACTGTGTTTCTGTTAGCTGTTATTTTAAGTTATCAAGCTGAAATAACGTCATAATCTCTCGAAATAATGAGCAAACACACTGATTATCTAGTTCACTTGTTTTTGTTTACATTAGTTATAATTAAGGTCCAAAGTATGCATTTCTGTCTCTCAATCTATCTGTCTAAATGAGAAGTGAGAAGTTTCTGGTCTGAAAGTCTGAAAATATTGAAAGATTTGCAGAGAAGTAATGTTCAGGAGAAAGAAGACAAAAAGAGGAAGGATGTTATATTGTTGTAGGAAGCTCGGTACTGAGAAACAGAAGAAAATTTCCCTCTCTCAGTGTATATATAAGATGGAGAGCAGCTCACTCACCCAGCACTCGACTCCTGTCTCCTGGATCTCGAACTCTCACTCCGGTCCGTCTCTGTGTGAAATCAGACTTTCTGCTAGAATGAGGAACCTGACGGCTCTGCTGTTTCTGCTGTCACTCTGCTCTCTTCAGCTGGTGTCTAGCGGTGAGTATTAAATCACTCTGTTAAATGCAGAGCACTCTTGTTTTCCCACATAATATCGACCAGTGTGAACACATCTGTATTGTCTTGAGGTAGCAGTATGATTTATAATAATAATAATAATAATAATAATAATAATAATAATAATCTATTTCCAATGTGGAGGGGGGAACAAAGCTTATACTATAAAACTATAAACAATGTTTTATCTCAGTTCCCACCATTTTCAACCACATCACTCAGTGCTGTACAGGTACAAGTAAATGGAAGATTCCTCTAAAGAACATTGTGACCTACTGGTGGACCAGCAACAACTGCTCCATAAAGGCCATTGTGTGAGTATCACCTGCTTGATACAAATATAATAATTTCATTTTATCAGCATTAGAATCAAATAAAGCAAATCAAAAATATAATTTTTTGTTTGTTTGTTTGTTGTTGTTTTTTTTTGCAAGAACTGCTCTTTGATTATTGTGTATTAATCAAGCATCCTTGTGTCTTCTTTTTGTGTCACAGCTTTGAGACTCTAAATAACGGAAAGCATTACCGCTGTGTGGATCCAACAGCTGTTTGGGTCAACAATCACATGAAAACAGTGGATCGTAAAAACAAAAAACTGTAAAAGCAAAACCCTGAATCTCAGCGTTAGATGGGTTTTCAACACTAAAGACCAACCTAATATACTGACCAAATTTTGTAAATACTCATACAATACACATTACAGCATATTCTCACCTCTGAGTCTCAGTGTGACAGCACTGCCTGGTGTTTTTAAGAGTTCAGTATTACTGTCTGTTCCGTGTTCATGTTTGTTCCAAATTAATGAATCTGTAAAATGAAATGAATGGTGTTATGCACATGTAACATGTAACTTTTTTAAAATAAATAGTAAAATTGTGCAGAATTTTTTGTGGTTTCCTGAGAGTCATTGCTTTATAATTGTATTATTGCAATTGTTTTATAATTTTAAATAGTGACATAATTACAGTCAGAGCCCTTCAGAGGACATTTGAGATATTATTACTCAATTTTTATCAAACACATGCTGGTTGTTGGATATTTATCTGCAGGCATGATCATAACTTTCATGGTTATTCTGATGACATTCAGTGTCTGAATGAATGTCATCAGTCCGATCGGACAATACAACCACATTGGAGAATACATATAAATGGGTATGTATGTGTACATACATCAATATGAAGGGACAGTGGGAGGGGTCAGAAATGAGGGAAAGATGAATGCAGCCAAATACAGAGAGGTTCGTAAAGAAAACCTGCTCCTGAGTGCACACAAGTTTCACCTTTCAGTACGTCAACGATCAGAATACAGCCAAGACAATCTGAGTGTCCTTAAGTGGCCCAGCCAAAGCCCAGAACTGAACCTTGTACAACATCTGTGGAGAGATCTGAAGATGGCTGTTCACAGGCAATCTGCATACTCACATTATTGTGAGTAGACTAATGGCCAGAAATATTGATTTAATACATTTTAAATAAAATCTATAACACATTAAATTGTGGAAAAGGTGGAGGGGTCTGTATACTTTCTGAACCCAGTGAAAAATGTTTTTTCTATAATATCTAGAGCTTTACATGAAGGAGAGATTGTGTAGATCCAACAGCTGATGAACTATAACCATACTACATCATAAAAGTGGAAGAATGGACATGCATATAATATTCCCATGATTCACTTAATCAGTCTTAGTCTTCAAGAAATCATCACTTTTATACTGCATCTTTTGTATATATTTTATGTGATCTGGCAGACCGAAGTGTCTCCTGAACTCTCTGTGACACGGAGTGCCATTTCCATCCCCTCCTTCGGCCGTTGTGGTTTGTAGTGTATACTACATGTGAAACTGCTCAGCTGAGCTTTTCACTCAACTTATATGCTGAAAAGGTCCCACTCTATTTATGGTTCATATTTATTGTACAGTATTTTAGACTGCTATGCCATCATGTTAGGGGTTAAAATGTTTATAAAGGACTTAAAAACACATAAATACACACACACACACACACACACACACACACACACACACACACACACACACACACACACACACACACACACAACCAACCAACTCAAAGCCACATGTGATTCGTGTAGTCTATAATGGGTTTTTACGTAATCTTGCATAGATGAGTAATGTGGTTTGTGCTAGACTTCTCTTTGTGGTTACTTGGCTTCAACAAGTGTTTGTGTATGTATTATGTTTGTATTCGTATATAGAAATAATATATTATTTTAAAAAATTACTTTTAAATTAAAAATGAACGTATGCATGACGAATTGGTGCTGAGTTTTCAGCTATTATAGAGAATCTTTATTTATTCATTCATGTATTTATTTATTCTCACAACAATTAATGTAGTGAAGTGAAGGTGATGTATTTGTTAATATAATCATAGAGCTAAGCTTGCCATTTTGCCGTGGCACAGACGAATCAGCTATGAGAGAAGAGGCTATGGGAAATGAAATACAGAAAGGGGAGAAAGTGAAGGGGATGATCTAGGAACATTACAGACAGACCCAAAGCAGGTGAAGCTCCAGCAGTATCCCTTTACCCTGTTTGGATTACAGCAAAGAGCTTTCAGTAAGAATTGGCTAGATGCATTTCAATGGCTTGAATACTCAGTATCCAGTAGGTGAAGATGAGAAGTGGGCTCAAATTTGGGGATTCTGCCTTTGTAACAAAAAAACAAACAAACAAGTCATTTTTTTCTCCAAAAAAAAAGGGATATCTCCCAAAGTTAAACTGAAATGATATTATCAGGTTCTGGAGCTAGTATCATTGATCGAGTTTTTAGGGGTGTGGATGGATTAGGTATTGACTTTTAAAAAACACATTCAACAGCTACTGGTTAAAGTATTAAAAATGTGTCTGTTTAAAATCTGCTAAATAATTCCTCAAAAGTGAACAAAGCTCTCCTAACTCATCTTAACTTGATATTATTTCAATCAAGTTTGTGAAAAGCGTTTATGAATGATGTTTGTGCATTTGATTCCTTATATCTTTGCTATCATAATAAAAAAAATACAAATAAAAAAAAATAAACAACACCAGCCTGCTTAGCCATGCCATCTACCTCCTCACTGCCCTCCACACCAACATGAGACAGTATAGTGTATAGTGGGATTTAGTCGATAGTTGTTGTTGCTGTTTTGCCTTTACTCTGCAGCCAACTGTGTCTCTGTGAGTTTAACTTCTGATTATCCTCAGAAGGTAAAATTTTCAACCACACACAATCCAGACTCAAAGAATATTTTTATTCTGCAATTTGAGGACAGAAACACACACACACACACACACACACACACACACACACACACACACACACACACACATACATACATCGTACATTGTGTATCACATGTATAGATACATATATTGCATCTTAATAAAACTTTCATTTAAAAAGAAAGTATTTATTATAATCTTGGGTATTTTCATAAAGTGTTCCAAAAATTATGCAGTTCTCTGTAGTTAACCTTCTAGGTATTCTTGTCCATATTCACAGCCTCACCTCCATCACTTTCTTCTTCTATTGTGGTTTGTATACTGCATGTGAAACTGCTCAGTTGAGCTTTTCAATGAACAGACATGTTCAAAAATCCCCACTCTATATTTATGGCTGGCATTTTTTCTACAGAAGTTCAGACTGCTGTGTCATTTCTTATTGTGACCAGTGACTGTAGAACCTTCCTGAAAAATATGATCTTTCTTCAGGACATTTTGTACTGTGTGTGTACTTTTATCTACAGCTCTTTTATTCTTTCTTCAGGAGCTAAAAACATGGATGTGAATGGATGGACTAATCAGTAGCCCTGGACGATCAGATTTCATGTCAGGTTATTAGTCGTTTATTCGTAGATGTCCAGAGGACATGCAGATTCAATAGCTAGAGAAATATACTTCTACAGACTTTTGCAAAAGAATGCTTTTATGTTTAGTGGGTAGTTATGTTTAAAGACACAGGTTTATGGAAACACACACACACACACACCTCATACCCAAAACATTCCCCAGTGACTTTGTGGCTTTTGTCTAGAGCACAAACACACTGTGTTTCTGTTAGCTGTTACTTTAAGTTATCAAGCTGAAATAACGTCATAATCTCTCGAAATAATGAGCAAACACACTGATTATCTAGTTTACTTGTTTTTGTTTACATTAGTTATAATTAAGATCTAAAGTATGCATTTCTGTCTAAATGAGAAGTCAGAAGTTTTCGGTCTGAAAGTCTGAAAATATTGAAAGATTTGCAGAGAAGTAATGTTCAGGAGAAAGAAGATAAAAGGAGGAAGGATGTTATATTGTAGTAGGAAGCTCGGTACTGAGAAACAGAAGAAAATTTCCCTCTCTCAGTGTATATATAAGATGGAGAGCAGCTCACTCACCCAGCACTCGACTCCTGTCTCCTGGATCTCGAACTCCCACTCCGGTCCGTCTCTGTGTGAAATCAGACTTTCTGCTAGAATGAGGAACCTGACGGCTCTGCTGTTTCTGCTGTCGCTCTGCTCTCTTCATCTGGTGTCTAGCGGTGAGTATTAAATCACTCTGTTAAATGCAGAGCATTCTTGTTTTTCCCACCTAATATCGACCAGTGTGAACACATCTGTATTGTCTTGTAGGGAGCAGTATGATTTATCATAATAATAATAATAATAATAATAATAATAATAATAATAATAATAATAATAATCTCTTTCCAAAACTGTAAACAATGTTTTATCTCAGCTCCTGCAGTTATGGACTTCAGGATTACCTGCTGTGCAAAAACAACTAAAGTAAAGATCCCTTTGAAGATCATTGTGACCTACCGGTGGACCAGCAACAACTGCCCCATAAAGGCCATTGTGTGAGTATCACCTGCTTGGTACAAATATAATAATTTCATTTTATCAGCATTAGAATAAAATAAAGCAAATCAAAAATATAATTTTTTGTTTGTTTGTTTGTTTGTTTGTTTGTTTTTGCAAGAACTGCTCTTTGATTATTGTGTATTAATCAAGCATCCTTGTGTCTTCTTTCTGTGTCACAGCTTTGAGACTCTAAATAAGAAACAGCACTGTGTGGATCCTACAGCTGTTTGGGTCAACCATCACATGAAAGCAGTGGATCTTAGAAACAGCACCACTGTAACAGCAAAACCCTGAATCTCAGCGTTAGATGGGTTTTCAACACCGAAGACCAACCTAATATATAGAACAAATTTTGATATTACTCATACAATAGACATTACAGCGTATTCTCACCTCTGAGTCTCAGTGTGACAGCACCGCCTGGTGTTTTTAAGAGTTCAGTATTACTGTCTGTTCCGTTTTCATGTTTGTTCCAAATTAATGAATCTGTAAAATGAAATGAATGGTGTTATGCACATATAACATTTAACTTTTTTTAAATAAATAGTAAAATTGTGCAGAATTTTTTGTGGTTTCCTGAGAGTCATTGCTTTATAATTGTATTATTGCAATTGTTTTATAATTGTAAATAATGACATAATTACAGTCAGAGCCCTTCAGAGGACATTTGAGATATTATTACTCAATTTTTATAACATACATGCTAGTTGTTAGACAAATTATCATTAGAGGCATGATCATAACTTTCATGGTTATTCTGATGACATTCAGTGTCTGAGTGAATGTCATCAGTCCGATCGGACAATACAACCACATTGGAGAATACATATAAATGGGTATGTACAGTGAGGGAAAAAAGTATTTGATCCCCTGCTGATTTTGTACGTTTGCCCACTTACAAAGAAATGATCATTCTATAATTTTAATGGTAGTTGTATTTGAACAGTGAGAGACAGAATAACAACAAAAAAATGCAGAAAAACGCATGTCAAAAATGTTATAAATTGATTTGCATTTTAATGAGGGAAATAAGTATTTGACCCCTCTGCAAAACATGACTTAGTACTTGGTTTAAAAACCCTTGTTGGCAATCACAGAGGTCAGACGTTTCTTGTAGTTGGCCACCAGGTTTGCACACATCTCAGGAGGGATTTTGTCCCACTCCTCTTTGCAGATCTTCTCCAAATCATTAAGGTTTCGAGGCTGACGTTTGGCAACTCGAACCTTCAGCTCTCTCCACAGATTTTCTATGGGATTAAGGTCTGGAGACTGGCTAGGCCACTCCAGGACCTTAATGTGCTTCTTCTTGAGCCACTCCCTTGTTGCCTTGGCCGTGTGTTTTGGGTCATTGTCATGCTGGAATATCCATCCACGACCCATTTTCAATGCCCTGTCTGAGGGAAGGAGGTTCTCACTCAAGATTTGACGGTACATGGCCCCGTCCATCGTCCCTTTGATGCGGTGAAGTTGTCTTGTCCCCTTAGCAGAAAAAAAACCCCAAAGCATAATGTTTCCACCTCCATGTTTGACGGTGGGGATGGTGTTCCAGGGGTCATAGGCAGCATTCCTCCTCCTACAAACACGGCGAGTTGAGTTGATGCCAAAGAGCTCCATTTTGATCCCATCTGACCACAACACTTTCACCCAGTTGTCCTCTGAATCATTCAGATGTTCAGTGGCAAACTTCAGACGGCCATGTATATGTGCTTTCTTGAGCAGCGGACCTTGCGGGCACTGCAGGATTTCAGTCCTTCACGGCGTAGTGTGTTACCAATTGTTTTCTTGGTGACTATGGTCCCAGCTGCCTTGAGATCATTGACAAGATCCTCCCGTGTAGTTCTGTGCTGATTCCTCACTGTTCTCATGATCAATGCAACTCCACGAGGTGAGATCTTGCATGGAGCCCCAGGCCAAGGGAGATTGACAGTTCTTTTGTGTTTCTTCCATTTGCGAATAATCGCACCAACTGTTGTCACCTTCTCACCAAGCTGCTTGGCAATGGTCTTGTAGCCCATTCCAGACTTGTGTAGGTCTACAATCTTGTCCCTGACATCCTTGGAGAGCTCTTTGGTCTTGGCCATGGTGGAGAGTTTGGAATCTGATTGATTGATTGCTCCTGTGGACAGGTGTCTTTTATATAGGTAACAAACTGATATTAGGAGCACTCCCTTTAACAGTGTCCTCCTAATCTCAGCTCGTTACCTGTATAAAAGACACCTGGGAGCCAGAAATCTTTCTGATTGAGAGGGGGTCAAATACTTTTTTCCCTCATGAAAATGCAAATTAATTTATAACATTTTTGACATGCGTTTTTTCTGGATTTTTTTGTTGTTATTCTGTCTCTCACTGTTCAAATACAACTACCATTAAAATTATAGACTGATCATTTCTTTGTCAGTGGGCAAACGTACAAAATCAGCAGGGGATCAAATACTTTTTTCCCTCACTGTATGTGTACATACACCAATAAGAAGGGACAGTGGGATGGGTCAGAAATGAGGGAAAGATGAGTGCAGCCAAATACAGAGAGGTTCGTAAAGAAAACCTGCTCCTGAGTGCACACAAGTTTCACCTTTCAGTACGTCAACGATCAGAATACAGCCAAGACGATCTCTGAGTGTCCTTAAGTGGCCCAGCCAAAGCCCAGAACTGAACCTTGTACAACATCTGTGGAGAGATCTGAAGATGGCTGTTCACAGGCAATCTGCATACTCACATTATTGTGAGTAGACTAATGGCCAGAAATATCGATTTAATACATTTTGCATAAAATCTATAACACAATAAATTGTGCAAAAGGTGAAGGGGTCTGTATACTTTCTGAACCCAGTGAAAAATGTTTTTTCTATAATATCTAGAGCTTTACATGAAGGAGAGATTGTGTAGATCCAACAGCTGATGAACTATAACCATACTACATCATAAAAGTGGAAGAATGGACATGCATATAATATTCCCATGCTTCACTTAATAAGTCTTAGTCTTCAAGAAATCATCACTTTTATACTGCATCTTTTGTATATATTTTATGTGATCTGGCAGACCGAAGTGTCTCCTGAACTCTCTGTGACACGGAGTGCCATTTCCATCCCCTCCTTCAGCCGTTGTGGTTTGTAGTGTATACTACATGTGAAACTGCTCAGCTGAGCTTTTCACTCAACTTATATGCTGAAAATTTCCCACTCTATTTATGGTTCATATTTATTGTACAGTATTTTAGACTGCTATGCCATCATGTTAGGGGTTAAAATGTTTATAAAGGACTTAAAAACGCATAAATACACACACACACACACACACACACACACACACACACACACACAACCAACCAACTCAAAGCCACATGTGGTTCGCGTAGTCTATAATGGGTTTTTACGTAATCTTGCATAGATGAGTAATGTGGTTTGTGCTAGACTTCTCTTTGTGGTTACTTGGCTTCAACAAGTGTTTGTGAATGTATTATGTTTGTATTCGTATATAGAAATAATATATTATTTAAAAAATTACTTTTAAATTAAAAATGAACGTATGCATGACGAATTGGTGCTGAGTTTTCAGCTATTATAGAGAATCTTTATTTATTCATTCATGTATTTATTTATTCTCACAACAATTCATGTAGTGAAGTGAAGGTGATGTATTTATTAATATAATCATAGAGCTAAGCTTGCCATTTTGCCGTGGCACAGATGAATCAGCCATGAGAGAAGAGGCTATGGGAAATGAAATACAGAAAGGGCAGAAAGTGAAGGGGATGATCTAGGAACATTACAGACAGACCCAAAGCAGGTGAAGCTCCAGCAGTATCCCTTTACCCTGTTTGGATTACAGCAAAGAGCTTTCAGTAAGAATTGGCTAGATGCATTTCAATGGCTTGAATACTCAGTATCCAGTAGGTGAAGATGAGAAGTGGGCTCAAATTTGGGGATTCTGCCTTTGTAACAAAAAAAACAAACAAACAAGTCATTTGTTTCTCCAAAAAAAAAAAAAAGGATATCTCCCAAAGTTAAACTGAAATGATATTATCAGGTTCTGGAGCTAGTATCATTGATCGAGTTTTTAGGGGTGTGGATGGTTAAGAAATTGACTTTAAAAAAAAACATTCAACAGCTACTGGTTAAAGTATTAAAAATGTGTCTGTTTAAAATCTGCTAAATAATTCCTCAAAAGTGAACAAAGCTCTCCTAACTCATCTTAACTTGATATTATTTCAATCAAGTCTGTGAAAAGCGTTTATGAATGATGTTTGTGCATTTGATTCCTTATATCTTTGCTATCATAATAAAAAAAATACAAATAAAAAAAAAATAAACAACACCAGCCTGCTTAGCCATGCCATCTACCTCCTCACTGCCCTCCACACCAACATGAGATAGTATAGTGTATAGTGGGATTTAGTCGATAGTTGTTGTTGCTGTTTTGCCTTTACTCTGCAGCCAACTGTGTCTCTGTGAGTTTAACTTCTGATTATCCTCAGAAGGTAAAATTTTCAACCACACACAATCCAGACTCAAAGAATATTTTAATTCTGCAATTTGAGGACAGAAAGCCACACACACACACACACACACACGCACACACGCACACACACACACACACACACACACACACACACACACACACACACACACACACCTCATACCCAAAACATTTCCTAGTGACTTGGTGGCTTTTGTCTAGAGCACAAACACACTGTGTTTCTGTTAGCTGTTACTTTAAGTTATCAAGCTGAAATAACGTCATAATCTCTCGAAATAATGAGCAAACACACTGATTATCTAGTTTACTTGTTTTTGTTTACATTAGTTATAATTAAGATCTAAAGTAGGCATTTCTGTCTAAATGAGAAGTGAAAAGTTTTCGGTCTGAAAGTCTGAAAATATTGGAAGATTTGCACCTGTTCCCATTTACACTCACAATCACACGACACATAAAAGAGACTGTTCGAACACTAAGTCTTTGTGATGTATACGCTCAGTTGCCTTGTCTCTGTCCTTAACAAAGCCTTATATCATGTCTATTTATTCTGTTTTTTTTTACTTTGCTTACGTTTGCGACTTCGTCTCTTTGCCATGCCCTGTTTGTGCTGTTTGCCTGATTGCCTGACCTCTGCCTGTTGATGATTATCGTCTTCTGCCTTATCCTTTGGACTTGTTGTTGTTTTATTAAACTGCCATATCTGCATTTGTTTCTGTCTGTGCCTCCATATCATGATACCATGCAATCTCTTCAACAAATTTGCAAAGAAGAATGGACAAAAACATCAGGATCTAGATGCAACTGTAATTCCAGCCAAACCCTGTGGGGGTGATTACTTATGCAACCAACCGATGTCTGTTATATAATAATTGCCAATAATCTGTAATATTATTTTATACTTTATTAAAATGCAATATATATATATATATATATATATATATATATATATATATATATATATATATATATATATATATACACACACACTCATACGTACATCATACATTGTGTATCACATGTATAGATACATATATTGCATCTTAATAAAACTTTCATTTAAAAAGAAAGTATTTATTATAATCTTGGGTATTTTCATGAAGTGTTCCAAAAATTATGCAGTTCTCTGTAGTTAACCTTCTAGGTATTCTTGTCCGTATTCACAGCCTCACCTCCATCACTTCCTTCTCCTGTTGTGGTTTGTATACTGCATGTGAAACTGCTCAGTTGAGCTTTTCAATGAACAGACATGTTCAAAAATCCCCACTCTATATTTATGCCTGGCATTTTTTCTACAGAAGTTCAGACTGCTATGTCATTGCTTATTGTGACCAGTGACTGTAGAACCTTCCTGAAAAAGATAATCTTTCTTCAGGACATTTTGTACTGTGTGTGTACTTTTATCTACAGCTCTTTTATTCTTTCTTCAGGAGCTAAAAACATGGATGTGAATGGATGGACTAATCAGTAGCCCTGGACGATCAGATTTCAAGTCAGGTTATTAGTCGTTTATTCGTAGATGTCCAGAGGACATGCAGATTCAATAGCTAGCGAAATATACTTCCTATAGACTTTTGCAAAATTATGCTTTTATGTTTAGTGGGTAGTTATGTTTAAAGACACAGGTTTATGGAAACACACACACACACACACACACACACACACACACACACACACACACACACACACACACACACACACACCTCATACCCAAAACATTCCTCAGTGACTTGGTGGCTTTTGTCTAGAGCACAAACACACTGTGTTTCTGTTAGGTGTTACTTTAAGTTATCAAGCTGAAATAACGTCATAATCTCTCGAAATAATGAGCAAACACACTGATTATCTAGTTTACTTGTTTTTGTTTACATTAGTTATAATTAAGATCCAAAGAATGTAAATGAGAAGTGAGAAGTTTTCGGTCTGAAAGTCTGAAAATATTGAAAGATTTGCAGAGAAGTAATGTTCAGGAGAAAGAAGATAAAAGGAGGAAGGATGTTATATTGTAGTAGGAAGCTCGGTACTGAGAAACAGAAGAAAATTTCCCTCTCTCAGTGTATATATAAGATGGAGAGCAGCTCACTCATCCAGCACTCGACTCCTGTCTCCTGGATCTCGAACTCTCACTCCAGGTCCGTCTCTGTGTGAAATCAGACTTTCTGCTAGAATGAGGAACCTGACGGCTCTGCTGTTTCTGCTGTCGCTCTGCTCTCTTCATCTGGTGTCTAGCGGTGAGTATTAAATCACTCTGTTAAATGCAGAGCACTCTTGTTTTTCCCACCTAATATCGACCAGTGTGAACACGTGTTGTCTTGAGGTAGCAGTATGATTTATAATAATAATAATAATAATAATAATAATAATAATAATAATAATAATCTCTTTCCAAAATTGTAAACAATGTTTTATCTCAGCTCCCGGCAGTACGGACTTCAGGATTACCTGCTGTGCAAAAACAACTAAAGTAAACATCCCTTTGAATAAAATTGTGACCTACTGGTGGACCAGCAACAACTGCCCCAAAAAGGCCATTGTGTGAGTATCACCTGCTTGGTACAAATATAATAATTTCATTTTATCAGCATTAGAATCAAATAAAGCAAATCAAAAATATAATTTTTTTTGTTTGTTTGTTTTTGCAAGAATTGCTCTTTGATTATTGTGTATTAATCAAGCATCCTTGTGTCTTCTTTTTGTGTCATAGCTTTGAGACTCTAAATAAGAAACAGCTCTGTGTGGATCCTACAGCTGTTTGGGTCAACCATCACATGAAAGCAGTGGATCTTAGAAACAGCACCACTGTAACAGCAAAACCCTGAATCTCAGTGTTAGATGGGTTTTCAACACCGAAGACCAACCTAATATACTGACCAAATTTTGATATTACTCATACAATAGACATTACAGGATATTCTCACCTCTGAGTCTCAGTGTGACAGCACCGCCTGGTGTTTTTAAGAGTTCAGTATTACTGTCTGTTCCGTGTTCATGATTGTTCCAAATTAACGAATCAGTAAAATAAAATAAAATGAGGTTACGCACATGTAACATATAAGTGTCTCTAATAAATACTTACACTATGCAGCATTTTTATGGTTTCCTGAGAGTCATTGCTTTATAATTGTATTATTGAAATTGTTTTATAATTCTAAATAAGGACATAATTACAGTCAGAGCCCTTCAGAGGAGAAAAATGTTTGTGAAAAATGTTTGCACATTTGCACCCTTTATACCTTTGCTATAATAATACAAATAAATAATACAAATAAAAAATTAACAACACCAGCCTGCTTAGCCATGCCATCTACCACCTCACTGCCCACCATATCATGAGACAGTAGCGTGTGCAGTGGGATTTAGACGATAGTTGTTGTTTTTTGTTTTCTTTTTTTGCCTTCACATCGACGCTCCATACTCCAACCCAGTAGGTGGCGGGAATGGACTAGAATGGTTTGCCAATTGCCATAAAAGTAGAAGAAGAAGAAAAATAAGCAAAAGAAGAAGAGGAAGAAGAAGAAAAATAAGCAAAAGAAGAAGAGGAAGAAGAAGAAGTAAAAACAAACAAACAAAAAAGAGGTACGTTTGTTATTAGTTGTCAACGAGAGAACTTTTAAAAAGTATAGTGTTTACAGTTTAGATGACATTCATTTCTTCTTTAAGTTTCGAATGACAGGGTTTTTGTGTGTATATATGTATATCTCGACTGTTCTTAAAGAACAGACCTGATAAGAGTAAGGAAACTTTTAAACTAGCTGTTGTGAACAACGCCAGCGTGCTGAGACCTACGCTGATACACCTCGCAAGGAACAACCCGATAGCGCCTGAGACACTGGGAGTGCTCAGTGGTTCCTTTGGCAATGTTGGAAGTGTTGTAACAGTACAGTAACTCATAACAGTAAGGCAGGGGGTGCTGATTACGTTGCAAGACAATCACTTGTCGATCTTCCCGTGCTTTCGTGCTTTCAGTGAGTCCTGTAACCAGAGCGAGAGAGAGAGAGAGAGCTTGCACACACACCAAGAAGCGTGAACTTGAACCTGACTCGAAAGCTGTGAGTTCGGGACCGACCTGTTTCCTGCTGTGAGGTTGTTTGTTTGTTTGTTTATTTAGCTTTGAAAGTGCGCGGACTGAATAAACGCGAGCCCGGAGCTCTGTTAAAATTCCGCCTGTCTACCGAGTCTTCCTCCACGCCCTCATACACCCGTAGTTCCACACACAAATACATTCAAAACACATTTTATTATAATAAAACAATCTCCAATATCACTTTTATTGTCTATCCATAGGCCTAATGATTTCTCCTAAAGATATCTCCAATGCTTTGCCGGCATAAGTAGTCAAAGTACACTATGGTTGCAAATTTAAAATGGCGGACGAAGCAGACGCAGGTAAAGTGCCAAAAAACACCACCATTTTCACTCATTTACATTTACATTTACATTTATTCACTTAGCAGATGCTTTTATCCAAAGCGACTTACAAATGAGAAAAATACAAGCAAATTTTCACTCATGACAGAGTTCTCCCAAGAAGTATTTTTGTCAGCCAACTAGTAATGTGTCGTTCATTTTGAACGAATCTTTAATATGACCCGGGAACAACAAGTTGTCTCAGAGTGATTTGTTCATTTTTGACCGCGCATGCGCTGCAACATCTCCATAGGTTCTGTACCGGCAACAGAAATGATTAGTTCACGTCTCAAGTCTTCGGGTTTGAGTCGTTCGTTCTTCCGGTGACCGCGTCATAGGCAATGCACCATGCAATACCGGAAATGGGATGAACGAACGACTCGGATCCGAAGACTCGTGAGGTGAACTAATCATTTCTGTTTCTGGGGAATAGACGTGACAAATGTGACGTGACAAAAGGACGACTCAGATCAGGAGGTGAGGTGAACTAACAGACTGCATCGCCTGAAGACCTAAAGCTAAGCTATTAATTAATCATTTCCGTTTCTCATAATTTGGCCTCGGTTGCTTTAGCCAATAGTTTATTTTAAAGTTTATTAAGTAGTAGGTGTGTTGGGGAATTTAACATGTAACATTTTAATTATATTCTGTTGAAATGACCGAAATGACTCGAAAAAAAGATTCATTCATTTTGCTGAACAAGATTGAAAGTTCTGCGTCAGTAAAATGATCCGAACTTCCCATCACTACAGCCAACCTGGAAGTTAGCATCACTATGGTTCCCTCGACAAAAAGCCAATATGATTTTTCCATTGGCTTTTGGATTATTGCAGAAAATAAGCTCTGTGACCAACAAAAGTTTATGATTCTTACATGTTTTGTTCATCAAGATAATCTTCACACATGAACACAACTTCTATGAATTTTGAAGCCTCAATATAATTGCCAGAAGTATAATGCTAAAGTTAGGCTAGAAACAAACTACACCACGGTCGCATGACTTCAACGTCTAAGCTTCCACCACTAAGCTTCCAACAACTCTTTCAATCCTTATAAAAAATTAAAAACACTACAATTGGAAAATACTATAAATTGATAAATCTACAAGTGGGAAATTTTGAGTTGGAATAGTTTGAATTTTCATGTTCGCCATGATGACGTTTAATGTCCCCGACAACCTCTGCAGTCCCGTTTAGCCACTTGTTAGCAACCGAATTTTTCAAGACATGTTAAAGCTTAACAAAATCACGAATGGGGTATTACTGATGTATTTTGTGTAGTAAAGTGAAACGTGAACATGTCTTGAGCTTGGGTTAACCACAGACCTTATTTCAGGCATTTAACCAAAAACCCATTCAAGAAACCCAGTGACTTTGTGACGATGGAACCGGAAATGCTAAAATGCCAACTCATTTCCGGGGTTTTAGGACTCATTTTTACAGCACTCTATGAGAGGAAGATTTTTTTCTTTACAATGCCGAATTCAAAATGTGTCGAATTTGTCAAAAACAAATATAAAAACAAATCTCTCAAAATAATTTATCAATCTCCAAATTAAGAGTGGATGTGCGTATTTCACATGGTGACTCGTACCATAATAATAATAATAATAATAATAATTAAAAGAAAAGTAGCTCTCGTCATAGAAGTGTGAGCACCCCTGCATTCATTTTGTTGATTAGCTCTTTGAGTGAAGCAGCCAGTTATTTAGTACCTCGATGCACACAAGCAACGACTCAGGCCTGCAGCACTTTATTTCTGAACTGTTTATTCAAGTTTAAGGGTTTATTCAGCTTATTAATAGTAACATTCTGAATTGATAACAACATCTGAGTTGATAAAACATCGCTGATGATGATATTTCTTTTATGACTACTTGAAAGTGTTTGGTTTGAAATTGCTTAAGAGTGCAGTTGTTTAACTTGTTTTACAATTCTTTAATTGTACTAGCAGAGTAACTTAATTTCATGTCATTTTACTTTATTTTGTTAATTAAATACAATCCAGGTTTATATTTTTTATAATTAATTTGTAAGTTTTGGTTTTATTTGATAATGAGGTAAGAAAGAAGCCAGTATTCAGATTAAAGCGTTTATGATGTGAGCAGCTGATAATATTCAGGGATAAGTAATTTAGAGAGATCTGACCTAAAATAGGATCCAGGGTTAAGAAGCCCATCATGTGAAAAATGTTCAGCAAAGTTTTCAAATATTTGAATAGGATTCGCATAGAAGTAATGTTAAGGAAAAAGAACAGAGCAAGGATGTTATACTGTAGCAGGAAGCCCAGTACTGAGAAAAAGGAGAAAAATTCCCTCACATACAGATCTCTGTGTGAAATCAGACTTTCTGCTAGAATGAGGAACCTGACGGCTCTGCTGTTTCTGCTGTCGCTCTGCTCTCTTCATCTGGTGTCTAGCGGTGAGTATTAAATCACTCTGTTAAATGCAGAGCACTCTTGTTTTTCCCACCTAATATCGACCAGTGTGAACACATCTGTATTGTCTTGTAGGTAGCAGTATGATTTATAATAATAATAATAATAATAATAATAATAATAATAATAATAATAATCTCTTTCCAAAACTGTAAACAATGTTTTATCTCAGCTCCTGCACCTATGGACTTCAGGATTATCTGCTGTCAAAAAACAACTAAAGTAAAGATCCCTTTGAAGATCATTGTGAACTACCGGTGGACCAGCAACAACTGCCCCATAAAGGCCATTGTGTGAGTATCACCTGCTTGGTACAAATATAATAATTTCATTTTATCAGCATTAGAATCAAATAAAGCAAATCAAAAATATAATTTTTTGTTTGTTCGTTTGTTTTGTTGTTGTTGTTTTTTTTACAAGAATTGCTCTTTGATTATTGTGTTTTAATCAAGCATCCTTGTGTCCTCTTTTTGTGTCATAGCTTTGAGACTCTAAATAAGAAACAGCACTGTGTGGATCCTACAGCTGTTTGGGTCAACCATCACATGAAAGCAGTGGATCTTAGAAACAGCACCACTATAACAGCAAAACCCTGAATCTCAGCGTTAGATGGGTTTTCAACACCGAAGACCAACATAATATAATGACCAAATTTTGATATTACTCATACAGTAGACATTACAGGATATTCTCACCTCTGAGTCTCAGTGTGACAGCACCGCCTGGTGTTTTTAAGAGTTCAGTATTACTGTCTGTTCCGTTTTCATGTTTTTTCCAAATTAACGAATCAGTAAAATGAAATAAAATGAGGTTACGCACATGTAACATATAAGTGTCTCTAATAAATAGTTACACTATGCAGCATTTCTTATGGTTTCCTGAGAGTCATTGCTTTATAATTGTATTATTGCAATTGTTTTATAATTGTAAATAATTACATAATTACAGTCAGAGCCCTTCAGAGGACATTTGAGACATTATTACTAAATTTTTATCACCTACATGCTGGTTGTTGGATATTTATCCAGGCATGATTGTAACTTTCATGGTTATTCTGATGATTGTCCAATTGGACTGATGACATTCATTCGGACACTGCATGTCATTAGTCTGTTTGGACAATTCAACCACATTATAGAATACATATAAATGGGTATGTATGTGTACATACATCAATATGAAGGGACAGTGGGATGGGTCAGAAATGAAGGAAAGATGAATGCAGCCAAATACAGAGGGGTTCTTAAAGAAAACCTGCTCCTGAGTGCACACAAGTTTCACCTTTCAGTACGTGAACGATCAGAATACAGCCAAGACGATCTCTGAGTGTCCTTAAGTGGCCCAGCCAAAGCCCAGAACTGAACCTTGTACAACATCTGTGGAGAGATCTGAAGATAGCTGTTCACAGGCAATCCCTATCCAATTTGACTGAACTTGAGATGATCTGCCTGGAAGAATAAGAGAAACTGCATACTCACATTATTGTGAGTAGAGTAATGGCCAGAAATGTCAATTTAATCCATTTTATATACAAATCTATAACACAGTAAATTGTGCAAAAGGTGGAGGGGTCTGTATCCATTCTGAAGCCAGTGAAAAATGTTTCTTCTATAATATCTAGAGTTTTACATGAAGGAGAGATTGAGTAGATCCAACCACAGCACATTTCCCCACACTTCACCTCATACATCTTCATCACTATTGTACTGTATTTTGTATATATCTTAAGTAATCTAGCATAATTAGGTGTCTGAGATGAGCAGGGATAGGCAAATCAGTATCCTAGGTGCTGCCTATTGATTAGATTATTATTTGTAGAATAAATAAGAATAATACCATAGATATATCCCCATATGTTTAAGTACATAATATCCCTCATTGAATGTGTTTTTTTAATTTTATTTATTATTGTAGTTAACGTTCTAGATATTATTGTCCTATTCAGAGTACCACTTCCACCCCTTCCTTCTGCCGTTGTGGTTTCCACTGTGGCTTGTAGTGTATACTACATGTGAAACTGCTCAGCTGACCTTTCACTGAACAGACATGCTGAAAATTCCCCGCTCTGTTTATGGTTCATATCCCTTTACCCAGTTTGGATTACAGCAAAAAGCTTTCAGTAAGAATTGGCTTGATGCATTTCAATGGCTAGAATACTCTGTATACAGAAATTTTGCATTCTGCTTTTCATGTGATCTCTTTGGGAAGCATCATATTTGAAATGACAAAGCTGCATTAACAAGATCATGGATCTCCAACTAGTAAAGGGCTTTAGATTAATTCAGAGATCATGAACAAAGTAGCCTTCATAATGCCAGTGTAGGAAAAATAACAGGCTTGAATAGCTCTGTTGTGTTGGTGCTGTGATATCATTTCAGGGGATTCGGTGGGCAAGATGAAATAGCCAGAGTCAAAATCCGGGTAACTTTGAGTCATGAAGCTTCTCACACAGTTTGACCCATTTCTACAGTGGTACAATGCTCCATTCCATGCTACCTACATGTCTTACTTGAAATGAAATAATCACATGTATTTCGGAAGAGATCACAGAAAACATCATGAAAGAAATAAGATTTTCAAATATGTTTGCTCTGAAGGCAGATGAGGGACAAGGCAGGCACTCTGAACAACTGGCTGTATATGTGCGTTATGTTAAACCTGAGGGTAGAGACAAGGAAAATTTCCTTGGTCTTTTCAAATTGCGTGGTTTTGATGCACAGCCCTGCTGCACTGATGCTGTAGTCATATAAAATAAAACATCTATTGTGTGTTGCACAATCATATGATGGTGCTTCAGTCATGAGTGGAGCTGTGGGGGATGTACAGGCCCATTTCAGTCTACATCATCCAAAAGCAGTATACCTTAACTGCTATGCACATGAATTAAATCTTGTGCTGTGCCATACACACAAGGCAATACCAGAAGTCACCAGCAGTTTTGATTTACTGGAGAGTATTTATTGTTTTTTCTGTGCACCACTAGTTAAGTTCAAAAACAGCTTGGGCTACAACCAACTGAGCTGGTGCAGCTGTCAAAAACATTTTGGGCATGTCAGGTGAAGTCCTTCAGTGCTGTAATTGACAACTTCTGTGCTACTGTGCACATAAACTTTTATCTATCACTGAAGGCCTCCTCAGATATCTGCAGATGGAAAGTCTAGACATGGACAAGCAGTTCAGAAGAATACAGCAGTCAATGAATCTCTTAAAGTTATATTCAGAGACAAAGGCCTAGTGTGAGGCAAATAACATTCCATAGCCTATTGTAGGTTTAAAATGGAAACAGAAGAGGCTGGATGATTATGCAGTGGAAATAGCATGTAAGAACATCTGAGAAATCAGTTCTTCAGGTGACTTCAGTTATACATTGTATTACCCTTGCCTTGTCTGAATGATGCAACAGATTGACAATCGTTTCTCAGGAGTACGTGTAGACAGGGGCAGTTCTAGGGTCAGAGGATATCCGGGGCTTAGTCCAGTAACATCCATGTATGTGTCATAATACAGGGGCTACACTTACACTTTGCCTACACATAGGCAAAGCATCTTTGTTTTTAAAATTGGGAAATATTTCAATATTGCTTATTAAAATGAAAAAAAAATTCACACTGGTCTGAGTTTAACTGAAAACCTGTCACATCTACTACCTGCTTTATTCCACCACTATAGACACTCATCTGAAAGTAATCCTTAAACCTTATTATAATTTGTGATCAAACTCACTGAACTTATATTTAAGTTTGATATGTTTGAGTTTGATTACAAATAATAATAGCGGTGAGCAGTATTACTGATGACTTTCAGATTACCATCTATAGTGGTGAATAAAGCAGGTAGTAGATGTGAAAGGTTTTCAATTCGAGGTAAACCATCTATATTTACATTCATGAAAGTGTCTCTTGTTTGTAGATGTTGACAATGACATGCCAACCTCCTCTACAGTGTTCTTGACTTGGTTAGATGTTGTGAAGGGGTTTTTCTTCACCCAGGAAAGAATTCTGCGATCATCCACTTTAGTTGTCTTCCGTGGTCTTCCAGGCCTTTTAATGTTGCTGAGCTCTCCAGTGCATTCCTTCTTTTAATGAATGTACCAAATTATTGATTTGGCCACTCCTAAAGTTTCTGCTATCTGTCTGATAGGTCTGTTTAGTTTTTTGCAGCCTAATGATGGCCTCCTTCACATGCACCACCTCTGGACCGCATTTTGAGAGTTCCCTTGAACAGCTACCAAATGTAAATTCAACACTTGGAATCAACTCCAGGTGTTTTATCTCCTTAATTTGTCATGAAATAGCACGGAAACAGGCCACACCTGTACATGAAACTGCTTATCAGTCAATTGTCCAATTACGTTTGAGCCTGTTAAAATGGAGGAACTCTGTAAACAAAAATGGCTGTAATTCCTAAACAATTAATGCAATATTTTTGTTAAACCCCTTGAATTAAAGCTGAAAGTCTTCAATCACATATTGACTACGTCTACATGGACAGCAGTAATCTAATTATTGACCTTACTCTGATTAAGATAATAATGTGATTAAGGTGTTTACGTGAGTCGCTTTTAGAATGCTCCTTTCATGTACCCATTTTACATGTCATAGAACATAATTAGATTAACGGCACACGTCATTACGTGACCGCGCCACACCATCCGATGTCCCTCCAGAATTTCACGTATCAACATACAGTTCGTCTTCGTTATGGTACCGTATACAGTTTTGGGTGTTTTTTTTTTTTTTTTAATTTTTACGAGCGCTTTCAGTGCAGTTAATTATTTGTCATGCTGTACGTGCAAATAGACAACTGCTTGAAGCCGTGGGCTGCGTCTCAAACTGCGTACTTACCGTCTATATAGTAGCTGAGATACATGTATTTTTCCCCACTACAGGCCTGTAGTAGGCAAGTATGCAATTTGGGACGCAGCCATGCTCTCTTGTTCGCCGTAAAATGTCGAGCACTGCCGTGTGTGATCGTGTCCTGTCGCAAAATGCGGTGAAAACTCTCACACAACGTTAATAATGTGATTAAGGTGTTTACATGTCTGTAATACATGTTGATGATGCGACTAAAACAGGAGTACTCCACATGTCTTAATTCGATTAGTGCTTACTTTGAGTATGACCTAAATTAGATTAAGGTAATTAAAAATTGCTGTTTACATGGTAGTTTCTTAATTAGAGTATTGTCTTAATCGGGTTAATAGTGGATTATTTTTGTCCATGTAAGTGCAGTGATTGATTGCTTCATTTCTAATCCATTGTGGTGGTGTACAGAGGCAATATTACAAAAATTGTGTCACTTTCCAAAGACTTGTGGATCAGACTTTAAATATTTGTACAGTGACATAATTAATTTTATTTTAGATATCTATAACAGGATATTTGAGTTGAAAGTAAATATGAATTCACAGTCAGCCAGTTCAAATCAGAAAGACAAGTTTGAGGAAACGCTGATAAAATTGTGTAGAATTGTGCAGTGTAAAACCGTCATTGTCTCACCCTCAAGTACAGCAAGCACAATATGCCACCTTGCAGTTAAATATAAAGAAAACTGAACAAAAATATTTAATGAGATCTTAAGTCAAAATGATGACATAGAACTTCAACTTGTGGTTCACACTTCCATAATTTGGCGTTCCAAACCACTGATTAAGTAGTTTTTAAATTTACATTACCTTTACTTAATAAAAATGCATTTCTATCTGTCTAAATTATAAGAAGTCCATCATGTGGAAAATTCTCAGCAAAGTCTTGAAATAGTGAAGGATTTGCATAGAAGTAATGTTCAGAAAAAGTAAAAGAAAAGAGGAAGGATGTCATATGGTAGCAGGAAGCCTGGTACTGTATGGTTGAAATACCGGTATTGTATCATTGAAATTGTTATATTATTGTAATTAATGAGATTATTACTGTCAGACACCTTCAGAGGACATTTGAGTTTTTCTTACTCCTTTTTATGCTGATGATATAGGAATTTCCAAACTTAAAGCTTTGAATCAATAAAAATTTAAATATCCAGACTGTCTGCTTTCTCTGTTGACACAGGTGGTGTGTCTGTTGAATGTGTGCAGGTATCTTGGTGTTATCCTCGACTTTACACTTTCACTTGAACCTCACATGAGATCTCTCACCAAATCTGCCTCTTTTTTTTACCTTCCAAACATTGCCACCCTTAACTAAATATAAATGATGCTAAAACATTAGATTATTCTTTCACCAGCTCTTGTATTTATTATTATAATGTTCTCTTAATTGGTCTACCAGCTAAAATTCTTAAAAAAAACTTCAATACATAACAAAACAAATTTATTAAAAATGATCAAAAACTAACATCTTATTTAGATAGGCTAAGGTGCTCCAAGTTGAGTTCAGGTGCATCCTGTTTGCCTTGATTATCTTGAGATCTCTCTAGAGCTTGATTGGTGTCCACCTGTGGCAAATTCAATTGATTGGACATGATTTAGAAAGTGCATGCCAGACCAAAAATGAAGCCATGTGTCAAGACATAGATCTGGGCAAGGATATAAAAGCAGATTTTGAATCTTCGCAGGAGGACAATGGGCTCCATCATTGTGAAATTGAAGAATTTTAGAACCACCAGGATTATTTCTGAAGCTGGTCATCTGGCCAAACTCAGTAACTGGGCTAGAAGGGCCCTGGTCAGGGAGGTGACCAAGAACCTAATGGCAACAGCGACTGGGAAACTGGTCAGGTTTTAGGGCAAGCTGGATGAAGCCAAATACAGGGCAAGCATTGGAGAAAATGTGTCCGCAAGAGACATGGGGCGACTGGGGCTAAGATTCACCTTCCAAGAGGACAAGGACCCTAAGGCCAGTCAAATCTCAATCCAGACCTCAATCCATGACCTTTGTGGAGTGTGCAGACTTTGGTTGTCCTAGGAACAACTTCTCCCATCTGAGTTATGAATCTTCCCAGATTGTTCGGAGTTACCATGATTACCCATGATTCCCACTGCTGACCAGAGGAAGATGAGCTTTGTTTAACATTATAGGAAGAGACTCTCTAGAGGAGGATTCACCAAATATTATTGTAAATAATTAAATTAAATTACAATGTGCAGTATAATAACAATAATAATAAAAAATATAACGTAATAATATTAGTAAATCATCATCATCATCATCATCATCATCATCATCATCATTTAATAATCATTTTGAAACCAGTGTTTTGTATTTAAAAATGTGCATTCATTGTTAGATTAGAAAAAAAATACCAATACAATAAATCTATAGAGATCCTGTATGTAAAAGCTGACAATATGTTTTTTTTATTTTAATTTGTTCCCATTTTCATGAAGTAAAATTAATCATGGAGTTCTCTGTAGTCAATCTTCCATGTATTATTGTCTGTAATCAGTGACTCCTCCATCTCTTCCTTCTGCTTTTGTGTCCTGAGCTTTTTACTGAATGGACAATAACTTCCCACTCTGAACATCACTGTGTCATCACTTATTATGAACTGATTCGGTACAAACTTCTTCACAAATAGAACCTTTCTGCAGGCCATGATGTACTGTGTATAAATGTTTACATACTTATCACATGTAATCTGATATACTGAGATATCTCCTGAACTCCAGTTCAGTGTTTCAGCTCCCTGAAAACGCTTATCTAAAGATATTTTATTCTTTCACCAGGAAGTAAAACATGAAAAAGGGGGGTCCTGAGACAAACAAATATTGTGTCCAGGTTATTACTATTACTTTTACCACCAGAAGTTGATTATTTTACTACAAAAGCATGTCCCAAAGTGTTTAGTCCTCTAATATCACAGCAATTGTCCAACAATTACAATCTATTTATTGAATTAAAAATGATCAGGAGAAGATAAGGACTATGCCTGCAGAGTCGTCTTATAACCTGAAATTTGTTTATCTTAGTTTGTATTAATGCACTTAACTAGCTAACCAGCTTGCCATATGTTATTACATTATATTAGCGACAACCTTTTAGCCTTGTTAATGAGGTTTTCCAGGACAAAACAAGGGAGCTTTGGTGCTTTTATTTACCCAGTGAGTTAACTAATGAATTAAATATTTGTCCACCTCTGATGTGTAATTACTTTCTTAAAGCTTAATAATAACAAGACAGCTTTTAAGCACTGTCTAACTTATAAGAAGTCCATGATGCAAACAACTTTCAGCAAAGTCTGTGAATAGTTTAACAATGTTCAGGGAAACCAAGAAGAAGAAAACAGGAATGATGTCATACTGTAGTAGGAAGCTCAGTACTGAGTAACGGAAAATTTCCCTCACACAGATCCTGCTGTCTCTCAGTGTGTATATAATATGGAGAGCAGCTCACTCATCCAGCACTTGACTCCTGTCTCCTGGATCTCGAACTCTCACTCCGGTCTGTCTCTGTGTGAAATCAGACTTTCTGCTAGAATGAGGAACCTGACGGCTCTGCTGTTTCTACTGTTGCTCTGCTCTCTTCATCTGGTGTCTAGCGGTGAGTATTAAATCACCCTGTTAATACTGTGCACCCTCATTTTTCCCTCCTAATATCAAGTGTTAAAGCAGCAGAGAATGTTTTTTATCGAATGAGAAATGAGCTGCTACAAGCTAATTTAAAATGTACAAAGCTGAACTTTATGCCGTTATTTGCATTTGTCAGTTTTGAACTTGAATTAGATCCAGTGAAACGTGTACTGCATAGCTTGAATTTGTGTGAAAGGTTTCAAATTAAATTGTATAATAATCATCATAACTGTGAGTCAAAATTTCTAAACTATTCATCATGCTGATTCTTGAAAAAGATGTAGTGGTTTGGGAAATTTAATAAAGAAATAAACGGAAATGGATTGTGTCACCAAAAAAAAAAAAACGTGTTTGAAATCTTACACACAAATCCATGCCATGACAACAATTTGACCTACTGCAACTTCAAAGGTCAGATTGCAGAGGCACATTTCTCAATTCCAGAGCTTTTGTTCATCTTGTACTTTAAAGCATGTATTGTTTTGTTTGGTAGAAGTGTGATACGAGAGGCTTGATATTTTATTCCTAATGAAAAAAAAATCATCTTAAAAATGAATCTCTTTCTGTTGAGTCTGAAATTATAACTGTTTTCTCGCAGCTCCCAGCAGTTTTGATTTCCAAAATGAGTGCTGTTCATCCACAACTAATGTGAAAATCCCTCTAAATAAAATCGTGACCTACAGAAGGACCAGCAGCAACTGCTCCATCAAGGCCATTGTGTGAGTATCAGCTGCTTGCCACTAGAGGTGTTCTTGAGACTGTTGTTTTTTTTTTGTTTTTTTTTTATCCCAATGCTATTCCCACTCCAGCAATTCCATCTATTTTTTGTTTTTCTTTTGTATGTCGTCCAAGATATTTTCTAAAGAGCTTTGCTTTGTTTCCTGAAATATAAAGAAATTAGAATTTTAAACTACAGTGACTCTGACCAGGTTAAAGCAGGCACACATACCCAATACTCTTGTTTGTTAATAATTTTTGTTTCATATCTTGCCAAGTGGTCGCTACATGCCCCTTGCACCATGCCCCTTGCCCCATGCACCGTCACTTGCTAAAGCAAACGCATGGTAAAAAACACTCGCTACTACAACTTTTTAGGGGGGTGCTATATGTTCCTGGTCCCTATACACACCTCTACATGGCACAATATAATTAACATTCACTGAGCATTTTGAGAATTTTATTGAGGACACTGAGGAAGTTATTTAGGTTAATGACATTTTATTGATTTTATTGATGCAGGCTACATATGTATATACTGTATTTTACTTTACTTGATTGATTCTCCTGTATTCATCCATCACCGTTGTGTTTTCTTTGTGTCACAGCTTTGAGACTAAATTAAAAAAGAAGATCTGTATGGATCCTATGGACAGTTGGGCCAAACGTTGCAAAGCGTCGGTAGATCGTAGAAAAAATGCACCCTCAAGTCCAAAACCCTGAAGCTCACCCTAAACAGCATTTCAACACAGAAAACTATTTAAGTTAACTTAGAGAACTTATTTAATATATTGTCAAAATGTTGTAATTCCTATTTGTATTTCTGAAATAAAAATCTGTTTTTTTTAAAAAGCCATTTGTAATTAATGACTCATACTGTATGATCAGCAGCATGGATTCTACTGATATGTTCTGACCTCTGAGCTTTAATGTGACAGTGCCACATAGTGTGTGTGAGATTTCAGTGTTTCCAATTAATGGAAAAATAAAATTAATTAACTCCACACATCTCTATAGTATATATTTATTTTATGAACATATTCCATCTATTCAAATATTAGTTATCGAATAGTTAACATTAGTTAAATGTTTACAATATTTTAGATATATATTGGGCTATGGAGTTTTATTATTCCTGGACATTCCACCAACCGAACATATTAGGTCCAAGGCTGACCTGCTGACAGAGGAGAAGGAAGCAACTTCTGGATTATTTATCTTATTACAGTTAACGAGCTAGAAAGAAAATAATCCACAATTTAAAAAATTTTTTTTTTTTTTTGCATTTTACACTTTGGTTTTTGCATAAAAATCATGGAGTTTGTCCTTTCTCTGATAAATATACAGTATACACAATACACTATTTGATAACGGTTTATGAGAGTCATTACTTTACTATTATTAAATATTTGCATATTACTGTAATTTTTTGTTTGTTTGTTTGTTTTTTACAATTCCTCCACACTCTTTGGAGAATCAATGAAACATTCAGTCTCATTTACCAAGCTGTATTACAAACAGATTTATTCATAAGTTTGGAATTTGTGAGAAATCCTGTCATTTAAATAAAAAAAAGAAGAAAAAAAAAACTATTGTATCCTACTCGTGTTCCAGTGTATGGGTGTGTAAACTTAACGCATAAGAAGACACTCTAATGTTAACCTTGATTGATCAGCTTCAAATCACACAAATCACCATGAGTTACTGCACTTTTATAGACAGATTACACAATCAAATTGAAACAGCTTGTGTATCTTAATTACACCCACAAATTTAATGAAACATTTGTGAAACCCAATCATTTCATATTAATGGCAATGACTAAATAAATATGAAATATGAAAACAAATAAAGAAAGCAAACAAACATAAATTAATTAATTAAGACAAATAAGATCAGTTATTAAATTAATAAGAAAATGGGTACATTTTCATTTTAAACCATTTTCTTTTCACCTCAATTAATTCACATCAAATTCCCAAGTTATAATATTGTGTGTGTGTGTATATATATATATATATATATATATATATATATATATATATATATATATATATATATATATATATATAATATTCCCAACAATATAACTTTTCCATCTACCTCTGTGAAAGTCTTTTTTTTTTTTTTTTTTTTTTTTTTGCTGTTGACTCAACATTTCACCTCTGTGAGCTTTGCCTTTTAAGGAGTTTTGTGGGCGTCACCAAATTCAAATCAGCTGTGCCATTCAAGCACCTGGTAATTTATAGGTGATTGCCATTCACCAACATATGTACAAAGCAAATCAACGTTTGTGAAACTTTTGTAAATTCATGATATTTACATCTATATGTGTTAATCAATATAAAATAAAATGCTGCTCAATTGGTTTATTGATCTGGTGATTGACTTGGCCAGTCTAAATTCTTCCACTTTCCCCCGATCTAGTTCTTTGTTGAGTTGGCAGTGTGTTTTGGATCATTGTCTTGCTGCATGATAAAGTTCCTCCTGATTAATTTGGATTTGCATTTCTCTGTAAATTGGCAGACAAAATGTTCCTGTAAGCTTCTGAATTCATTCTGCTGCTACCATCATGAGTTACATCTTCATTAAAGTTTAGTGAGCCTGTTCCAGAAGAAGCCATGCAAGCCCAAGCCATGACACTACCACCACCATGTTTCACAGATGAGCTTGTATGCTTTGTATCATGAACAGATCCTTTCCTTCTCAACAATTTGGCCTTTCCATCAGGTTAATCTTGTTTCCAGAACTTTCGTGGCTCATTTCTGTATTTCTTTGTGAATTCCAGTCTGGCTTTCTGATTCTTTCTGCTGATGAGTGGTTTGCATCTTGTGGTATGGCCTCTATATTTCTGCTCTCAAAGTTTCTTGGGCCAGTGGATTGTGATACCTTCACTCCTGCCCTGTGGAGGTTGTTGATGATATCACCGACTGTTGTTTTTCTGGGGTTTTCTTCACAGCTCTCACAATGTTTCTGTCATCAGCTGTTGTTGTTTTCCTTGGCTGGCGGTTTCTTTCTTTTTCAGGACATTCCAAATTGTTGTATCGGCTGTGTCCAGTGTTTGTGCAATGCCTCTGATTGATTTCCCCTCTTTTCTCCCATAGACAGCTCTCTGATCTTCATGTTGGCTTATCCTTTTTAACAACAAATACAGTCTTCACAGGTGAAACTGAAGGCTAAAACCAAGAGAAAATGTTCACAGCTATTTATTGTTTAAATAGTCAATCTAACAGGACACATCTGGGTAACAAGAAACACCTGTCAGTCGCATGTTCCAATATGTTTACTTGCCTACAAATTGGGTGGTCTGATACAAAATGTATGATGTTCTATATTGTTTAACACATCTACATATAAATACCAGGAAATAAAAACTGAAATTCTAAACTGTGTTCTGATTTTCATCTTTTGATCTTAAACACAAATGTTTTCAGTTTACAGCAAAAAAAATTAAAAAAAAAAAATTACGAATTTGCCTTGCCATTCCAACAGTTTTGGTGGAGACTGTATATGTCATCCTATTTATGTATGTGTGTCTGTATTATGAATAAGTCTTAAATACTCTGGCATACTGAGATGTCTCCTGAACTCTTGATCAATATTTAAACTACCTACCTTTTATCTAATGTTATATTATTCTTTCCCCAGGAGGTAAAAAGGTGGACAAATCAGTAACCTTCCACTCTGACGTAAGTAAGAAACTTTGAGCATAACCATACTCAAAATGAAACCCATCCTTATTTAGGGGCGGCTGTGGCTCGGTTGGTAGAGTGGGTTGAACCCACGGAACACCAAGTTGCTCCTGATGACAAGTTAACGCCTTGCATGGCAGATCTGCTACCAGTGGTGTGTGTGTGTGTATGAATGGGTGAATGAGACACAGTGTGAAGCGCTTTGGATAAAAGCGTTATATTAGTGTGCCATTTACCATTTTATTTCTCTTCTATAACTATATACTGTAGAGTCATGCGGTGCTAAGTGTGTTGAATGCAACTTGAGTATGAGCATCAGAGTCATTTCTGATTTCATTAAAGTTTTAACTTCATGTCTATCGTATCAAAGGGAAGTTAATGACTGTTCAATGATTGAGACTTGAGTGTAGACAGTCTTTAGGTTAATTAAGGAAGAACATCCACAGCTATCTTTAGGGTGTGACATTTCCTTCCAAGCATGAATATGTGAGGAAAAGTCCAAGGGTGTGTCTCAATCATCTCCCTAGTTCAGTAGTAAAGGCACTGATCAGGGAGTTGACCGTTTTAAGGGCTGTCTCAATTGCAAAATCCTTCCAGTGCATTGGGAAATTTGCTCCCTAAAAAAATTCCGCAATGTACCTCAAAAACCAGGGCGCATCGATGCTCACTATGTTCTCTTACTGGAAATGAAGACCTTTTTTGAAGCCTCTCAGCTCGAAAAAAAAATGGGGTATGAACTTTCAACCAACATCGGGCTACAAATGTAAGTAGCTTGTTATCGTTGATGTAGCTCTCACATGATTACTTATGTCAACGGTTGTTAGCTTTATTCGTTGTTCTATACGGTATATGGTTTGTTTAAGTGTTTTTTTTTTTTTTAATCCACTAGGTTGCCTATGATTCTGTTTGACATACAGTATTATGACAGAAATACATGTGATTAAGCTAGCAAATTTATGACATTTTGGTCATGTTTTACAAGTGAGTAGTCATGTTGGCAAAAATTGAGTCATCAGTGTCCCAGCATGTAGTGAGCCAATGTCCTTAGCAGTGTCCAAACTGGTGTACAACTGATTCACTACCTACCAAGGGAGCAGGTTGAGACATACCCTAAGTAGAAGAAATTGTATGAATAATTATTGAATAATTTTTAAACCTGTGTTTGCAGAAAAAAAGTCATCCATTTTAATGTCTGGGGAAAAAACGATAAATGGGGATTTTCAATGACCCTTTACACCCATATGTTTAAGCACAAAATATCCTTCCTGTGATGATTTGTTTATATTAATTTGTGCAGATTTCTATGAAAGTTATTGTGCTCTCTGTAGTTCACTTTCTAGGTATTACTGTCTGTATTCAGAGTGCCACCTCCATCACTTCCTTCTGCTCTTGTAGTGTGTATACTACATGTGAAACCTCTCAGCTGAGCTTTTCACTGAACAGACACAGAAAAGTCCCAACTTTGTTTAGGAAAGAACCAAGAACAATGTGAACTGATGCTTCCTGAAAACCTTCCTGAAAAACTATGATCCTTCTGCACACACAGTTTCATTTTGTACTGTGTGTAAATGTTTACGTAATCTGGCAAACATTTCCTGTTTTATTTCTTAACATATCCACTAGTCAAGGAATTATAGTGTATAGTGTATATATGATATAAACATCAGAGTTAATGGTCACAGATTGCTGTATAAACCACTATAATCATACTAAAGCATAAAAAATGGGAGAATGTGTAGAGCAGATGGACAAAAGGAACATCGGTGTCAGGAATTGTAAAGCGATTTATTTTCAAGTGAAATGCAAACATTAACAGTACAACAACTAGGAGTCTCAGATGAAATATGACTATTTAACAGTAATTCAGCTTGTCAGTTTTGGAGAAAGAAAGGATTGTGATTTGTGATATGATACCAAGAAAACCATCATATCCACAGTGAAGCACACTGGTGGGAGCATCATGATACAGGGCAGCTTCTCTGCAAATGGCGCTGGGCCATTACACATCCTCGAAGGAGACATGAATGGAGCGATGTACCGAGACTTAATAGAGGAGAATTTAATCTCATCAACCAAGAAACTAAATCTGGAGAGACGACGGACATTTCAACAAGACAATAATCTCAAACATACAGTTGAAATAACTCAAGAAGGCCTTGCATGGTTGTAGCCATCTCTTAACTTGAATCCCAATGAGAATTTCTTTTGAAAGTGCAAGTCCATCACCTTGTACCCTTGGAGAATTGAAGATGATTTGCAGAGAGGATTGAGCCAAAACTGAAACACAATGCTGCAAAAATTTAATTATTTCTTAGGCCTTAGGCCTCTCGAAGCTGTAATTGCCTACAACAGCTTCGCAACAAAGTACTAATGTTGGTCATTTGTGGTGTCCCAATACATTTTCTTTAAACATAAGACATTTTTTTGTTCATATTAATAACTACAAACTAAAAAGACATTGTGTTGTGACATTGAATTGGACTTATTAGATCAGATGACAGAGACTTCTAGGACTTATTCATTAGAAGGACTTATTCACTAGAAGTATATTCAATAACAAAAACAAAAGTGTCTGAATATGTATTTCCCCTCACTGTGTATTTAATGTAATCCAGCATGCTTTTCCTATTACCCAATCCCCCTGTTTTTTTACTTGTAACATCTGCTTTTTGCCCCATGCTGTCAAATTCTAAGTATTGCTACAACAATACCTCCTCCATCACTTCCTTTTTTTCTGCTCTGGCAAGTTAACTACAAGTGAAACTATTCTGCTGAATATGACAAATGCAAATATGTCAGTTTCACAAATATGTCAGTGCTGGGTGAATTCTCCCTTTTGTTTTTAAACCGGTGTGAACGTCTTAAGCACATTCAAAGAAATGCTGTAAAGCAAACATTCTTCAAAAAATAATGAAAATTCAAATTCTACAGTAAAAAAAAACAACAACCTCTACTATAAAGAGTGAACAGTGAACAGTATTACACTAAGCAATATTCAATATTCAAAAGTCAATATTTGGTGTTAAAAATGCATCAGTAGTGTTAGAAGTTCAGCAAAGATCAGTCAGTACACAGGAGACCGGTGTTGATCTTCAGAATTTGATGTTTATTACATGCTTCAAGAATCTTCAGATCAGCTTTTCACTAATAAAAGTATAACTTCTGAAAGGTTTCTCTAGATTCCTCTCAAAACGGAGAGGCCAGTGTTGCGGAAATCAATGAACCAAGGTAGCCACTCTTACCTTACCTCCGAGTGCTCCAATGGCCTTCGCACTGCACATGGATATTCATAGAGACATAAATGAATGATTCATGATTTAGAGAAGAAAGACATCATTGGTTATAATAAACTTGATTAACATGGATCCTCCTTCTTGTTTGTCATATGAAATGAGTTATTCATCATCATTATAATCTTCCTCTCTCATCCCATTAGAGTTGGGGTACTCGATCCCAGACTCGGACTCGAGTCCGGACTCAAATCCAATTATGAATGAACTTGGACTTGTCACACACTCAGGTGAGGTACCTGCTCCAGTACTGCTGACTGGTGAAGCAGTAGGCACTGAGGAACCTCCCAGTCTCTTGGGTCAGTCTCTCCATCTGCTATTCAATAGAGTATGATAACCTGAGGATAGATTAACATTTATATCGAGTCTTTGATAATAGGCCTGCAAGACACAAGACTGGATCCCTAGGTTGGAGATAATGTCTTAAGGGAAACCATAAAGTTTGGGTTTCATCTTTTTGCAGACTTGACATGTTGACAAGGTTCTTATGGTCACTCATGATGATGAAGGGGAACTTTGCATCTGACACCCTTCGATAAAAGTTGGCAAAGCCAAGGAAGCTCTGTAGTTCTGTGGCTGTTTCAGGACAGGGTCAAGACATTATTGCCTCCAATTGCTCTGGCTCATCTTGAAAGACGTTTTTTGAAACTCATGTTTCGACTTTGACATACAAATTACTTTCAAGATGTTTTCTCAGCACTGTTCATAGCTGTGAGATATGCTCTGCTTCAGACTGAGAGTAGATCAGGATGTTGTCTATGTAAAGAATGTCACAGGAATTCCGAAACTCTCAAAGGATTTCATTAATGAAGGCCTGAAATACAGAGCGAGCATTCACAAGACCATATGGCATCACTTGGTTAGTTTGGTGAAGTCTTTGCCCCTCTTACAAGCTCAACGGAAGATGGGTCCAGAGATCAGGGATAGTGATACTTTACTATTGCAATATTTAATCCTCTAGTCAATGCCAGGCCTGAGTCCACCATCTTTTTCTTTCACAAAGAAGAAGCCAGCGGCTGTGTGTGAGGTAGAAGGGTTTATGTAGCCTTAGGCCAGAGCTTATGAAATGTATGTCCTCCATGGCCTTAGAGTCTCAGAAAGAGAGAGAGAGAGAGAGAGAGAGAGAGAGAGAGAGAGAGAGAAATGTAGTGTGCGTGGTTTATGAGTTTGAACCAAAAAGGAAAGGGGCACAGGAATGAGAAGCCAGAGATAAAGCAGACAGAGATGTGAGAACAGACAGACAGACAGACAGATAGACAGAATTAGACATGGAGATGTAGAGACAGACAGACAGATAGACAGAATTAGACATGGAGATGTAGAGACAGACAGACAGATAGACAGAATTAGACATGGAGATGTATCACTTTGAGTTTGTGTGCTTTCAATATGGATGGGTTGAGAGATGGACAACAATGAGATAAAATTAATCATTTAAAAAATGCTTTACTCTAGGCCTCAAGCTTACATGGTTTTCATGAAATCAGTGGGTTATGACTGGTTATATTACATTACTTGTTATAATACAGAGAAAGCAGGAAGCACAAACTCCTACGTACTGAATACTCGAGTCTCATGAATGTTTTATAATATTGAATGTGTCTATGAATGGTTAAAACATTTGATGTGTCTTTCATAAATAAGGAAAAATTGTAATTATTGGCAAATTGCTGTGGCATAAGAAGAATACTATCTCTGACATCAAACTCAGAAACAACTGAAGATAGTCTGCTTGAAAGTTTTTTTTTAGCATGTTTTTGATTTGTTTTTCTAAATTATTATTATTATTATTATTATTATTATTATTATTATTATTATTATTGTTATTTTATTAGCAGATAAAGGAATCTTGCCTGTAATCCTAGCATCATGAGTCAGGTGTGAGTCAGAGTCTCGACTCTATTTTGTTTGAGGCTATGTCGTTATTAATGTCGTCCTGGTTCACCAGACGCTATGGTCACGAGCCGCTGCAGGTCTGTTCATCAAATCTGTGAGAAGCTTTGTGAATGAAGAGGCTACGGAGCCCCTGAAGTCACCTGTGCATATATATATATATATATATATATATATATCACAGAGATTTTTACATGCACACTTTTTTACATGCACACGAGAAACTTTTCACTAGAGCACCAACGTTTCTTGTGCGCACGCAAAAGTCTCTGTGATTTTATATTTTTATTTTATTTATTCATTTATTTTTTACACAGGTCACTTCAGGGGCTCCGTAGGAGGCAAAAGAAAGAAACAGATTTTTGCTCTTTTATTAAGAGTTTACAGCCATCTACAGGCACAATAGTGAAACTACTGGATCTGTTCAAGCGCAACAGAAAATCCAACTTCAGCCGCATACTGAAGATACCCGTATTTTTAACATAACATTTACTTAGTACAATGAATAATTACTGCGCTTTAAAGAAAAGAAACTAATTATTTTCAGTTAAAAAGAGGGACATTATTAGATGGATGGATAGATGGATAGACAGACAGACAGACAGATAGATAGATAGATAGATAGATAGATAGATAGATAGATAGATAGATAGATAAAAATATACATAGATAAACAGACAGACAGATAGATAGATAGACACACAGACAAACAGACAGACAGACAGATAGATAGATAGATAGATAGATAGATAGACAGACATACACACAGACAGACAGACAGATAGATAGATAGATAGATAGATAGATAGATAGATAGATAGATAGATAGATAGATAGATAGATAGATAGATAAACAGACAGACAGATAGATAGATAGACAGAAATACACACAGACAGACAGACAGACAGACAGACAGATAGATAGATAGATAGATAGATAGATAGATAGATAGATAGATAGATACTTTATCGATCCTGAGGGAAATTGCAGAGTAAAAATGAATAATAAAAGCAGTAAAAATTGACAAATATATTTTCCACAAATTATCAAAAATGATTATATATATATATATATATATATATATATATATATATATATATATATATATATATATTCATAATAATAAATGAAAACAAAAATATAAAATGTAAAAAATATATATATTTTTTTTTAAATATGGAGCACAATTATTACATTTACATTGACGTACAATCTTCTTTAATACGTTTAAGTTATATTCAATAATTTTATCACACTAATATTAAAACCTCTGAACAGTGACGTAAACGGCTTCCGCATTTGAAAACTTCAGTTCCCACAATGCTTCGCACGAGTAGAACCGCGCGTGCGGCTTGAAGTTGCATGAAATCTTTCACATCGTGCACCAATGAGCGCTATAGAAGGAGGACTGTTTTATTTTATTTACCCTACCCGTATTCAAACAAACCCCGCCTCCAGCACTGTGATTGCTCAGGGATATCACGCCTCCTGAACTGAGATTGGCTAGAAAGATTGGCCCGCTTCCTGGTAAAGGAGTGGTTAACGTTTCTATAGTAACAGCGAGGCTAGGCCTGTGATTAGCCGAACTGCATCTGCACAAGTTTACAATGGGCGTTGTTCTTTTTTAAATTAACTCTTATTATTTTAATCTTGACGATATGGTATATTTACTAATTTTACGCTGAAAGCTGCTTTTTCATGATTTATTTTTTTAAAACAATGACGACACATTACACACTGAACATTATCAGACATCAATGTTAATAACAAATAATTGAATGATCTACCAGTAGCAAAGTAAGCATTTAATCTGATTAAAAGAGTGCAGTTTTTCTGAATCCTTAACGGTGGCCGAAGCCCACTCATTATATTCGGACTTCCGCAAACATTGATGACATCACCAACTCCCCAGCGTAGGAGGCGGGATTCTGCTTAGGTAACCAATCCGTACCTAGGAAGGCGTGGCTTGTTTGAATACGGGTAGAGAAGCATAACGTAAGGCGACAATCGCCTTTTCCCGAATGCTGTCCGTTGCTCGCATCCCCCGTAACATCTCCTCCTACATTCAGCTCACCAGCCTTTGATCTGATCCGATCTGATCTGATCTGACCCAATCTGATCGGATGTGTCAGAGCCACGTTTGATCCTGTTAGAAAAAAAAGGCATCGCTCTGTTTTCTTTTATTTTTTTTATGCATTAATTATCAGGACGGAGCCAGGGTGGTGTCACGGTACTACAATGATTGAAAGACCAGACTCGGCTGTTTCCAGCGTTGCGGTGAGTATACAGCTCTGTGCATCGTATACACGTAATAAACGTTTTCTTCTATAAATCATTCAACAGCTCATTAATTGCATTTCCTAGTGGTGCATTGCATCTCATCATCATCTCAGTCTCATAAGCTCCTGAGAGCGATTCCTGATTATTCCAAATTTCTGTTAACAATAAAACCCGAAAGGCTGTAGTTTAAACAATGACACCTTTCTCTAAGTATCATTATCCTTTTAAAACTACTTTCTTTCATGACTGCTGCATCCAAGATGCATAAAACATACTACAGTACTAAACGATTTCACACACATTCTGCCTTTTTAGTCGTTTTTAAGCGTCCTGTTTTGACCGAACCTACTTTTTAATAGTTTAAAAGCATATATAAAACCTTATAAATGTTATTCAGTGGTAAAACCCGCAACTCTTCCTTCTGTATATTCATATTTTCGTACTTAAAACTGAATACAACGCCGTACAGAGCTACCGTTAGTTTCTGCGTTGGTAATGGAGCGCGAGAGCACAATTTAACAATTTAAAAAATGACCGTTAAGTCTCTGAGGCGCTTGTTAGCAACATGCTAACTACAATTCCAATGGCTTCTTTTAGTATTTATATTGGTTTTAATCTTTAAATTGGTTTTCCAATTTATTATATTTTATATAAAAAAAAATTCCAGGTAAAAATTTAACAGAAAAATTTAAAACAGAAGTTTTAACTGACCATCCAGCATTTTCATTATGACTATTTTATATCAGACCACTACTTGTATTTAATTGGTTTTTCAGGTTTGCAAGTTGCAAACCTGAGTTTTTATTAATATAAAATGAGATTGCTGTGCTGTATTAGGCATCAGACAGTTTTATTCTATTGTTCCTATGTACCTATAAAACATCTCATGCATACACACACACACACACACACACACACACACATATATATATATATATATATATATATATATATATATATATATATATATATATATATATATATATAAAATGTGTGTGTGTGTGTGTGTGTGTGTATATATATATATATATATATAATTTAATCTTAAATTAAATAAGAACCTAAATATAAAAAAATTAAACAAGGCTCAAACATCTGTTTCGTAACAAAACATGCACGTTTATTTTGGCACTTCCATCAGTGAAACAAATCACTACAGCCTATAAAACGTTTAAAGAAATACCAGTAGGATGGTAACCAAAATAATATGTTAAAAATCTAAATATTAAAAACAGTTTAAAAAAAAAACATTACTTTGCAGTAACAACTTCACGTACTGGGGGACATGCCTGTAGTCGGGTTCTGAGATAGGCTAGTGTTTGCCTGTTCAACACTTTTTCCCCACAAAGATGACATATGTCTTCATCCAAATTTTTTGGTTCACATCTCTCGTTAGGCACGAATCCGAAATGTTCGCAGATCACCGATGTAACGTTTGGTTTCACAACAAAATCCATCTCAGCGGCAAAACCCGAAGTGAAATCACGGAATTCTCCTGACTGGATTTTGCCGGTCAAACAAACCCACGCCAAACTAACAGACAACACCATATAAGGCATTTGCTTATGATTACGTAATTTTTGTACTAATATAAAATCTCCCGCTATATGGTAGGCTATGCATGCAACTTAATATGGCAAATTACAAAACGTTATATTTGTACTTGTCATAATGCCCACTCAAGCAGAAAAATTAACATGGCGTGTGGTGTTACACTACCGTAGGTGGCGTTCCACCACAGCAGTGGTAGTTTGCCACACCAAAAAAGGCCTAGTCCTTCAAGAGGAAGAATAGGTCGAGGCTCACCAATCTGCCAACAGATGCATCAGAGAATAATCCAACACTTTGAGAACAACATTCCCCAAGGACAAATCAGTAGGATTTTGGGCATTTCACCTTCTACAGTGCACAATATATTTAAAAGATTCAAGGAATCCGGTTAAATCTCGGTGTGTAAAAAGAGCAAGCCCAAAAAGCACCTCTGAAGGAACGTAATCTCCAATACCTCAGACGTCACTGTCTTAAAAAGAGTCTTAAAAATGAGTCTTAAAAATGAGTCTTAAAAATGAGTCTGTAATAGATATCCTGACATGGGCTCGGGAATACTTTGGTAAACCTTTGTCACTTAACACCATTCGCTGCTGCATCCACAGATGCAAATTAAGGCTTTACTATGCAAAGCAGAAGCCATACATCAACACTGTCCAGAAGCGCCGCTGACTTCTGTGGACTCAGTCTCATCTGAGATGGACAATAGAACAGTGGAATCGTGTTTTGTGGTCCAATGAGTCAACATTTCAAATAGTTTTTGTACAAAACAGCCGTCGTGTTCTCCGGGCCAAAGAGGAAAATGACCATCCAAGCTGTTATCAGCATCTCTCATGGTATGGGGGTGTGTCAGTGCCCATGGCATGGGTAACTTGCACATCTGTGAGGGCAGCATTAATGCAGAAAGATATGTACACATTCTGGAGCAACATATGCTGCCATCCAGAGTAGAACAACGCCAAACCACATTCTGCCCGGATTACAAGCGCATGGCTGTGTAAGCACAAAGTGCGGGTGCTAGCATGGCCTGCCTACAGTCCTGACCTGTCTCTGATTGAGAATGTGTGGTGCAAAAAGAAGCACAAAATAAGGCAACGAAGGCCCCATACAGTTGCGCAGCTGAAGAAATGCATAACTGATGAATGGGGGAAAATTCCGCTTGCTAAACTTAACCAGCTGGTGTTTTCAGCGCCCAAACACTTAATAAGTGTTATTAAAAGAAAAGGTGATGTTACAAAGTGGTAAACAGTCAACTGTCCCAACTTTTTTGGAGTATGTTGCAGTTATCAGATTTGAAATGAGTGTATATTTTCAAAAATAAATTCACAAAGTAGAACATCAAATAATGTGTTAATAATGTGTTTTCAATATAGAACAGGGTGAACTGAATTTTCAGATGACTCTTTTTTTTTTTTTTTTTGTATTTTCCATACTGTCCCAAATTCTTTGGAATTGGGGTTGTACATACTTAGGGATAGTTTCAAAATCTGGTGTTCATGAGAGTATTTAATACGTAGGACACACACTTCCTGATTAGCCAAGAGGAGTGGAGATGCATATTAATGAAGGGATAAAGACAGAGAGAGAGGCCTAAAAACTGAGACTTCATCCAGCAGTGTTTCACATCTTAGGCTGGCAGGGAGATGGTCATTTGTCATAATAATAGACTGTAAAATCAGCCGAGTGCAATACTTAAAGAAAGTTAATATAGAACTTATTAGAATGAGTGCATTCATATAAACCTGTGATATGAAGCTGCACTATTGTCAGAGCTGCTGTTAAAGAGAATTAATCAACAACTTGAGGTATAACTGACCAATTTCCAATGAAGTGAGCATGTGACCATAATGAGTCAGATTATATAACGGAAAGTTTAACACCCACAATGTTATTACAGTAAAAGGCGTGTTATTGATTGTAACTAAACACATTTTATGTGAACGGCGTTAGAACACATTTTTAATAAAACTGAAACTAACAGTAAAATATACAATAAAGGTAAATCCTTTGTTGCAATATTAATTTAATATTGGTATAACAGGTTAGATGTCACTTTGATGATACTGTGACTCCGCCCCCAATCATCCGAACTCACTGCTCATTTGTTATAGACCTGCAGGTTTTTAACTAATTTTTAACTAAGTTTTTATACGTATTAGGCTCCAGCATATTGCAGAACTGATCTAACTCCCGATCTGTTATAGACCTGCAGGTTTTTAACTAATTTTTAACTAAGTTTTTATACGTATTAGGCTCCAGCACATTGCAGAACTGATCTAACTCCCGATCTATATTGAGTTCAGTGTGTGTGTGTGTGTATGTGTGTGTGTGTGACCTATTCATAGCACTGGCCTCTTTCTCCGCTTCCCTCTGGGCATTTTCCACACTGTTCATCCTAAAAGCGCTCTTACATAAAACCAACAACATCAGTTTCATTAAACCATCACACACACACACAGAATGATTACTGCATGCTTTAACAGATTTACGGTGCCTCATTTGCATATCTCCACCTTCTCTGGTTTATCAATAATGCAACAGGAAATAAAACCGTGATGCTGATTAGGAAGTGGTATTTTGCTCGACCTCTTTCTTTTGCGTGTTTATTGGTGGGTGAAAACAGACACACATCAGTAGTCAACTTTCCCACGTTCAATCACCGAGGGTAATAGTGTGCATCAGAGTGAACTACTGTCACGTCTAATCAGAGCTGGAAAGGTTCATCAGCAATCTGATTTGCCCTCTTTTCCCCTCTCTTCTCTCTCTCTCTCTCTCTCTCTCTCTCTCTCTCTCTCTCTCTCTCTCTCTCTCTCTCTCTCTTCCAATGTGAATGATCAGTTACTTTCCCCTGTGTCCCCTTTTCGGCGAAAAGCAGAGCGGTTCATCACGTTAGCCTCATAGTGCATGTCTCAAATGATAGTAGAGGAGGAGGAGAAAGAAAGAGAGGAGGAAAAAGAAGGATGGAGCGAACAGAATGAGAGAGAGAGCAGGAAACTGGAACACGCCCTGGCAGAGATCTGGAGCGGAATCAACTTCCTCCATGATGCTTTAGACTCCATCATGGATCTGATCCGAAACGTAAATACTGAGATTTGGCGACTTTTCCCCCTTAATACTCGCCCTCTCTGTCTGTTTATCTTCTTATCTTTTTCTTTTTCTTCCTCTGTAACTTTATATCTCTCTTTTGCTCTGTTTTTTTTCTGGTCTCTTTGTCTCTCTACCAGTTTTATCTCTTTCTCTCCTTGTCTTTTTTTTTTTTTTTTTTTTTTTTTTTTAAATACACATTTTGTACCTCCACCTCTCTTTCTCTTAATGTCAGTTCTCTTTCCTTTCCTATTTTTTTATTTCTCTCTCTCTCTCATCTCATTTTCTCTACCCTCCTTTTACCTTGTTCTCTCTCTTCCTTTCCCTCTTTCCAAACTTTCCTTTTTTTTTTATCTTTCCCTATTTATTCCTATTCTCTCAGCCCTGTTTCTCATCACATTCTGTCTTTTTGTCTTTTTATATTTGTGTTCTCTCTTTTTTTGTCACCAATTACCTCTACCTCACCCTCTCAGAATCATTCCTCATCCTTTCATTTTTGTGCTCTCGGTTTTTTTTTTTTTTTTTTTTTTTTTTTTTTTTTTTTTTAAGTAAGCCCTTGATCCCTTTCTTCCTCCCAAACACCTGTAAACTTAGACTGGGTTTGTCCCGAATGATTTTTTTTAGCCCTGCGTGTCCCTCCTTTCTCTTTCTCTCTCTTTGTTCACCTCTTTCTATCTTTAACATCCCCAAGTCTTCCCTCATTACTCTGCTGAACTCCAGTAAACACAGGTCAGAGTCATCCCAAATCACACATCTTATGTCTTTGAGTTTTTTGGGGGGGTTTTCAAACTTTTCTGCAATAAAACATTGAATGCAGTGTGGTGGATCATCATCATTATAATATCTTCATATTTCTATATACTGAAGATTTGCGATATTTGTAAATGTCTCCTTTATAGTTTACCCTAAAGCCAGTCCTTAAATTATTTAATTAATTATTAAATTATTGTGTGTGTGTGTGTGTGTGTGTGTGTGTGTGTGTGTGTGTGTTATCTTGCTGACTGATCTCAATGAGTTGTGGATTTAGATCGCGGCTTTTCACAGCCAATACACCTAAATTATTTTGGTCAAATAAAAAAAAATCTTTCACCACAAATACCACAGGTCGTGATATGAATCAATATATTCAGAGGAAGAGTCATGCTCTTCTAATGTTGTGAGACTAGGCATGCGTCATTATAATATTTTTGTAACACTCTGTTATGATTTATATTGGGGTCGGTGATATGACGAAGGTTCATTTGCCAGCAAACTCCAAATAGTAGCAAAAAAGTAACCTGAAAAGCTACGACTACATGATATTTTGGTTCATGAACAAAAATCAATGTTTTAATGAGGAATTTTAGCCTCCTGTACTGTAAGTCAGGAGTTATAATATAAGTATGATAATACTGCTATAGTTTTACTATAGTGCTGAAATGAACGTTCCATTGATATCGTTTTGATTTATTGCCCATTTCCAGTTTATGGTTTATTAAAGAAATAAATAACACATTAGGACACACAGTGCTGCTTCAGATATGGTCAAATCACATGGTCAAATTGTGACATTTTCTACTTTAGTTCTGAAAACGACACGTTGTTGTTGTTGTTGTTTTCTGAACTGAAATACGTTTCTCTTTTGCACACATCTCATCCAGAATTAAAGTTCAAGCATTTTAAAGTCTGCATGCCCTCAAAAGTGATTTCGAACTCCAACAAAACACACCCTGCCTAAGTCTACATTTATTACTTAATGGAACACAACATTAGAGTTGTAAAGAGTTCTAAGTTTACAATGAGAGATGCTGATCACCTGAGGTAAAATTCACCCATGAGTGTTTAACAAACTGGAGCCTCGTCGTTTTCCTCACTCGACTGATCGCTCTTCATCCGGGAATTCATCACGGATTCATTATCAGTTTTGTTCGGTTGGGTAAATTTCTTTAATTAGGCCATTTAATCGTTTTAAAGCATTTTATGGGACGAAGGCAAGGCTGGAAATCGCCCAAAATAAAATAAGTACAATATATTAACGTTTTCTGTATTAAAGTAGAGATTTCAAACTCTATTTCCGGCTGTTTTCAGCTGCCATGACTTCTGCTTCTTACAGACCGTCAAACATATGTCTAAAATGAGGATCCTTACTAGACAGCGGACATTATGCTGCTTTTCCAGTGGGACAAACATTATCAGGAACCCAAACGCAGGTTGCCTCATGTCCAGTACACCCCAGAGACAGCGATGATAGCGATAATCATTTCAGGAGCCTGTAATAATAACATTGTGTTTGTTGAATGTTGCAGTATGTTGAATGGTGCAGTGTGTGGAGTGTGTGACACGGTATCGCTGCTTGTGTGCAAGGTTCCCTCAATTTTTTCTTACTCAGCAAAACCTGTTTCTGTTGGGTATTTGAGCAGAATTGGCACGAGTATTTAAACGTGACAAGTTTTGAAACTTACGCTTCCACAGACGTAACGTAGGACTGTGACAAAGCTCCATTGGCTAACTTTTTGTTTCGTCGCTCTATGCTGATTTTCTGTTGTTCTGCATGGGAGCAACATCAGACGTGCACGACCATGCACGCTTGCAGCTGAGAGGGAACAGTGCCTGTGTGTGTATTGGTGTGTGTATTGGTGTGTGTTTGATGAGCTGATTAGTGTTTGATGAGCTGATTGGTGTTTTCCAGCAGAGGAATTTGGAGGGATATGTGGGATTTGCCAACCTGCCCAACCAAGTTTACCGCAAATCAGTCAAAAGAGGCTTCGAGTTTACACTCATGGTTGTAGGTAAGTCACACAACTGTGTGTGTGTGTGTGCTTGTGTGTGTGTGAGAGAGAGAGCGCGCACAGGTTGTCGTACTTCAGTGAAACATTCTTTACTTGTTTGTTTGTCTGTGTGTGTGTGTGTGAGAGAGAGAGAGAGAGAGAGAGAGAGAGTAGAAAGCACCAGCACAGGTGTTCATGCTTGAGTGACACATTCTTCACTTACATTTGCGTGTGTGTGTGTTTGTGTGTGTAAGAGTGACTAGAGATGAAGCGTGTGTTTGGTGCCAAAGAAGCTTCAGGAATATTAGCCACGCCTACTTAACTGTGACTGACAGGTAGAGAGACCATGTCTTCCTGTGTGACTGACAAGCACATAGGCCACGCCTCCTCAGTAGGAGAGTGGTCACATCGCTTAAGATCTATCTTGTAATGCTTAAAGCAGTTACTGGCTTTTAGCCGTTTATACAGAATGAGTAGCCACTCAAAGAAAATCGCTAGCGTTACATTTTTTATGCAATGCCTCTGTTCCGCAAATAACTTGAGTTGGTCCAGTTGTTGTCATGGTGATAAAATGACGCCAACCACAAGCCCGTGTACGTCACTGGTTCTTGCTTCTACGCCATCAGCATCGTGGTGCTGACAGAACCCATTTTGCCAGACGAGAACCGCTACATATCCAGTGTTTGGTGGGAAAAATAGCCTTCAGTGATTTGGAGCAGAGAGAGAGAGCAGAGTGAGCAGAGTGTATGCATCTATCACTCTTAATGGGAACGGACAGAAGTTTATTACGCACACATACATACTGTGGGCTATGGTGTCCTCATTTAGCATGTACAGTGTGAGCTGTGACTAATGTACAACTGGAAATATGGACCAGACTTCACCATAGAAACGAGAGAGACAGAAGGACATGGAGCGAGTAAGAGAAAGGCGAGATATCAATGAAAGAGAAAGATAGAGAGATGATGAAAAGCGAGATGGAGAGAGAGGGTTGTGTTGGTGTAGGATCACTTTGGAATCGTTGTATTATCTATCTATCTATATCTATATATCTATCTATCTATCTGTCTGTCTGTCTCTACATCTCCATGTCTAATTCTGTCTATCCGTCTGTCTGTCTCTACATCTCCATGTCTAATTCTGTCTATCTGTCTGTCTGTCTCTACATCTCCATGTCTAATTCTGTCTATCTGTCTGTCTGTCTGTCTGTTCTCACATCTCTGTCTGCTTTATCTCTGGCTTCTCATTCCTGTGCCCCTTTCCTTTTTGGTTCAAACTCATAAACCACGCACACTACATTTCTCTCTCTCTCTCTCTCTCTCTCTCTCTCTCTCTCTCGCTCTCTTCTCATTCTCTTCATCTTGCCCTTGTTATCACTTCTGTCTGTCTCTCTCTCTCTCTCTTACACACACACACATTAAAGGAGTGAGATGTCACTGTGTAGCGGCTGTGTGGAGGGTGTAATGAGAGACAGCTGGAGAACCTCAGTGTCTTGCATTGTTTAGTTGGACTGATCTCAGAACAGTATGAGTGAATCAGTATACATGGGGCAGAGAGGAGGAACCCTGTCTATGGCTGTTCCCAAAACAGAACCCAAAAGAGAAACATGGAAGTATTTACAAGACTGGTTTGAGAAGAGTGTGAGTCCCTGATGACGTGTTTTTGTTTTTTTTGTAGAGCTGATCCTAGAACACTCTTAGAGGTATTTGTAGGACTGAATGCAGTTCAGTCTGAGAAGATTGGATCAGTTTCTGCGGTCAGTGAAATAAACATGAAAGCGAATCAGAGATGATAGCGCTTATTAAAGTGCTGATCCCAGAACAGAGCCAGAAAGGTGTTATTAAGGCTGATCCCAGAGCAGGAAATACATACATGAGAAAATTTTTATTAAAGTATTATAGTGTATTATAGAACTGATCCCAGATCAGCTTGGAGAACAATGCGTGAACCCATAACAGATGATTAGAAGACGCATCAGAGCATTCAGAAACTGACCCCAAATCAGTGAGAGCGTCTATAATAGAGTCTTATAGAAAAAAGCGCAGTGTTAGTAAGACTGGTCTCAAAACAGTGAGAGAAAATGACATTATGAATTATAAAGCATGTAACAGAGGTGATAAAGCTCCTGTAAGATCCCAGAGACTAATATATATTAGTTGATCCCAGATCAGTGACAGATCTGACTGAGCTGATCCTAAAACAGTCCTGGAATCAGTAATGGAATCAGAGCAGTGCCACAGTACTGATAACGGAGCAGTTAGAGAAGACGTGTCAGAAAGGTCTGATCCCAGAACAGTGTAACAGAAGTAATGGAGCATTTGTGCTGCAGAATTTCTCTCGAGATGAGATCCCGCTGTCACTTACGCTGCAGAGTTTTGGCTCTGCTCTGCGTTTTTCTCTCCAAAGCCGCAGAGAGGAGAAAAAAATGTTTCCTGTCCTTCTTTTCTTTCTCTCTCTTTCTCGCTCCCCCCGTTTTCTCTTCATTTTTTTTCCCACCACAAGCATTTCCGCTACTTGGTCTTATATCAGTCCAGCTGGAGAGAGTCAGGGGAAGAATGTGGAGAGATGTACGCTCGACGCTCGGGCTGGTGGAGGAGAGATGTTTACAGTAACCCACACTCATACGGGGGATTAACATCAACCGACCTGTGTGTGTGTGTGTGTGTGTGTGTGTGTGTGTGTGTGTGTGTGTGTGTGTGTGTGTGTGTGTGCCCGAGCCAAATCACAGCTGCAGTGCTCAGATAGCCAAAATAATTGCCATTATACTTGTGTTGTGGGTTCTTACTTTAGAATATGTGCATGCGTACACACACACACACACACACACACACACACACACACACTCACAATCTGTTGACAGTAACATTCTACACGTCCTGTTCTCTATTTCATGGCTGTCGGTGTGAAGGATCTCTCTCGCTGCAGACATTCTTCACATTCAAATCTCCTGAAATGTTTAATATACACTCTTTGCATGTTCTAGTAGTCTGTTTAAATGCTCTTACTAAACTTTATGCACAAATAAGGGCTCTTGAGTCAATATATGTCATTTCGCAAATGCATGATTTCTGAATGCTACAATTTCACAGTTGCACAAATCTCAAATGGCACTCTATTGCACACGAAGTGCGCTATGTAGTGAGTAGGGATGTCATTTAGTCATGGTGTATGAGGATCTGGGCGGTTAAATAACCACTATCAATGACACGTTAACAAAATGCATTTCTGGCTCTAAGCTATCTATCTACCTGTTCATTTTATTAAACGTTTTTACCCAATCAATTTCCTTAATCCAGTGTTCCTCCGGCTGCGACTCCTCAAAGTTTTCACCTCCCTGTCCATCTGGACTCGTCCTAAATCGCACTACAGCACCCTCCGTTTGGCTGTGTTTAATCTGCTACTGCTGCAAAAACACGTTACACCGGGTGCATCTCAACCAGCTCCCTAGTTCAGTAGTCAGGGCACTTTTTTCAGGGCCATTTTAAGGGCTGTCTTCATCGCAAAATCCTTCCAGCGCACTGGAACCTTCGCTCTACAAAAAAAATCCCACAATGCACCACAAAATGAAAAAATTGGAAAAAGTGAGCATCGATGCTCATGATGCTGAAAATGACGTCACATATCCTGAAGCCTCGAGAGAGGCTTTTTTGTGTCTAATGGCTTTTAAGCGTTTAATGATTTTTAAAAATCCACTAGTTGGTGTACTGTACAGTCCTGCTTGAAGTACCGTGACAGAAACGCGTGTGATTAAGCGAAGAAATTTAATATGCCTGTTGTCGATAAATGCCAGTGATGTACGTAGTCATGTCGCGGGAATTTGAGTCATCAGTGTCCCAGTGTGTAGTGAGGCAGGGTCCTTGCCAGTGCCCCGACTCCTGTACAGCATGTACTGATTCACCACCTACTGAACTAAGGAGCAGTGGAGCTGATTGAGACTAACACTCCTATCCTGTTCCTTCAGCTATCAAACACACAAAACCACAGCATTACTGACTACTAAACAAGTACGAACAACGTTCTCTTGTTCAGCTAAGCAGCGCTGCACACTACCACGCTAGTCCGATTTTTATTTATTTATTTGTTTGTTTATTTTGCTCCTCACCTTTCCTCCTATGCATGCTCTGTTTCAACAGGTTATAACAGCAACGGGATAAATACTGATGATAAGTTGTTCTCAAAAATGTGAAATGAAGAACAATTATAGTGTTCTCTTTTTGCTGCATATATATATATATATATATATATATATATATATATATATATATATACACATACACACACACACAAGAATGAAGTGCAGTGAGATTTTGTCACCATTGGCTTGTGTGGTTTTTTTTTTCAACACATAACATTCTCAGAAGCCCAACAACATCCAACCCACCGGGACAAGGAGGCGTCTCTACGCGCTCAGAAAGCTTTGGATGGAGAACTGAATGGACAAACTGTATTAGTTTTAATTTCTGCCAAAATCTTTTATATTCAAATACAGTTATTATATTTAAATAAAGCATTTGCATGCCGTTTTCTAAGAGATCTGACAATGCTATTGTGTGTGTGTGTGTGTGTGTGTGTGTGTGTGTGTGTGTGTGTCATAATAATCAGGGCTAACTGGATTAGCCTTTGCGCAGTGACCTTTGAGGAAAGCTTTGACTCAGTAGGTCACCACACAATCTCTCAATCTCGCTGTACAGATAGTGTCAGTTATGACCTTTGACCTCAGGCACTCATCCAGCTCATCTAACAAGAGTCCCTCTCTCTCCTTCTCTCTCTCTCTCTCTCTCTCTCTCGCTCTCTCTTTCTCTCTCTCTCTTTTTCGCTCTCTCTCTCTCACCTCTTCAGCATTCACTTACTTTCTTCACACACACACACAAACACACACACAAATGTTCACCATACTGTGAAAATTCCAAACGAATTTCCTGTTTCACATTTTTCCATTTTCACATCGGCCAATTTAAAAAACAACCCGAACTCTAGAACACTTACAGTCTGCTCTAACACTAAATCTCCATCGTTTGTAAATCGTAAATTCCAAGTCGTACGGTGCTCTTTGTAGTAGCATAGAAATTCCCACAATGCACTGCATGTCAGGTCTAATTTAAATTAAATAAAAGATTTTGCTATGTTAAGTAGAATATAGTTTCAGAGAGACAACAAACTACCTGAAGGGGAGAAAGAGAGGGAGAGAGAGGGAGAAAGAGACGTGTGGAAGGGGTTGGGGGCAGCAGAACGTGGAAGATCACCCCCATTGCCCCCGGCTAAACACCGGTCATTAGCTCGGACGCTCAGGAAGTAAAGGAAGACGACATAAAAGGCAGGAATGAGTGGAATTTCTCGAAACGTGTCCATTTGTCTCTCCAGCTGTGCGCCTTATCCCGACTTACTTCTGTCACTCCGCCATCTCTATATGAAAGCTCCTGTCATCTCTCCATCTGTGTGTGTGTGTGCGCGTGTGCATGCGTGTGTGTGGTTCCGCTAGGCTTGTGTTTTTTACAGCCAATTGTTTCTCCAGCTGTCGCGGTTTAGTTTCTCCAGACGACCTGGTTTAAGGTTGAACGGCAGTGTTTGCCTTTTTTTTTAGTTATTGTAGATTTAAAGTAAAAGAGGCGGGGCTTCAAAAACAAGCAAAAACGACCCCTAAATAAATCAGCAAACAAAGAACCCATTAAACAGTTTGTTAAATATGATTAACATTATACATTATCGTTATACATCATCATTACATCAAGTCAAATTAACGTTAAATGTTCAAAATTAAATAGTCACCTTTATCTTATTTGTTTATATTTCATTTCAACATGCCGGATCTGAGAAAACTAGTATCGTTATTACAGGTTTGTAAACATCAGGCTTCCACATGATACGAAACGAATTCGAGTGATAAGGCAGCGATTTTGATGTTCGACAGTACCACTTTATCTGCTACAGATGCAATACGATACGTTACAGTTTGATTTAGTACAGTGAAGACGTAAAGAAGGAGCGTTTTAAAAGTCGTTACAGGCAAATCAGTTTGCTAGCTTAATTTATTAGTTTAATAATCTGAATTTTTTTACACACCAGTTGTTTGTCCTTTAACAGTAATAACTTATTCCTGATTGTTGCATTGATTCATTACAGTCGTTCCCTTTCAAACCGATGCACCAATCCAAATCGTTGCATTGTTAGCAATAATTATCATTTAATGCAATATTTATATAAATATTATTTAAATACCCCGGGTTTTTTTTACACAGTCTCCTCAACCCCGAGTTCAGCACGTGATCCCACATCAATATGGCCGCTCACAGCATGAACAGTAAACATAGTTGCGTTTCTTACCTTTAAATGAGTTATACTGTATACACAAGCAGTACTTTTAGATCAATTAACATACAGGCGTATTTTTATATTTTATTGTTGCATCCAAACATGCTTTTGCTATTTCTCCGGAAAAGTCTTTTGCAGTGATGTTCGTTGGTAAACAAGACCGAGACCTTTTAGCTGTACTCACGTTCGACGCACGTGAATCGAAGAGGGCTTTGACTGAATGCGCGTTGTGGTGATGTCCTCGGAATATTACATTGTTTCCTTGATTTCGTGTTAATTTCTGCGATCGCACAATCACAAAATCCTGGAGGGACTGATCAAATCTATAACACGGACTCTTCAGTCTCTAGTGTTTTGAGGAGGGAAATGTCCATCACTCATCACAGTTAGCTGGCGAGCTTGTTGCGAACAAAACACGAACATGGAGGCGTCCATGTTTTTTTCAGAGGTCAGAACTAATGTCATTCCGAGCTCCATCTTCCCACTTCTGAGGTAAATCGAATGCAGCAGAATGTACAGTAGCTAACAACTAAGAGAAGCTTAACGCGCAAACAAAAACTATGCAAGTCTGGGGTTTTTTTTTCCATTAGTGCTCATTAAGTGAAGAGAGTGGTCTTTAGGCTTCATTTAAATACATCTGAAAGATGGAGCTACGACGAAACCGGACACCTCCACAAAGCCGAGAGTCGAGTGTGCGATGATTTAGACATCTTTAAACAATAAAATCGAGTTTGAATCCTGACAATGCCACAGCTGTCCGTGCCTAGGAGTCCAAGAGAGCAGAATCAGCCTGGTGGGAGGGGCAATCAGAGTGACATTAGCCAATCCTGGGCATCTGTGAGCTCATATGTGATAGCCTTCACCCTCCCTGGTTGGTAGCTGTTGTATGATAGGGCGGAGCTAGCTGGTTGGTGGGAATTGGCTAAAGGAAGCAAATCCTAAATAAAAGGAAAGGAGGTAGAACGATGAAAGATACAAGAGAAACAACAAACTTGGGCTGTAGATGTTTCACTTTGAACTCTGAATGTGACGTTTGAGGAGCTCATGATGGCGGATTTTTTTAATCATAAGAGAAGACCGAGCTAATTGGTTTGCCCTTAACCTTCCAGGAGATTTTTTTTTGTAGCAGTGATGGTGGTGGTGGTGGAAGGGGGATGTAATGTAAACATACTGAAATATTCATCAGTCTGTCGTTACTGAGAAGGACAGGTGTTGAGGTAAAGGTTATGGCCATGGGATTTGTCATGTAATGATAATTGTGCAACCTTTCATGACGTTTTTCCAAAAATCTGGCTTTATTTCCTCGATCCTCCAGTCACTGCTTAGCAAAAGTTGCTATCCACCATTCGCCCTGTCTGGTTTTGAGCACTTTTTCAGCAGTCACATCAGGAGATTTGTCCAGATGTGGAGAAAAGACGTGCCTATACGAGCAACACCTGATCCCCTGATGGAGTCGACATATAATCAGCACTACCTAAGCAGAACCTCAGGTCATTTGAGCAGAAGTGCCCCAGAGCTGCACAGACTGACCCCGCCTGATTAGCATTAGCATTAGCTGCTGGAACCACTATGCTAACTTGATTTAATGGTTGATTGTCAGGACTGTTGAACAATAAAGACGGCTCGCAAAACTCAACACTAACATAGCTAGTTACTGCCAGAGGTTTTTGAGTAGTCAGATTCAAGAAACTTAAAAGCACGAGTCCAGATGTTTCTTTGAATTATTTGGGCAGTGATTGCAGGCGGCCATGGTTCACTATCTCAGCAAACGTTTTGAAACTTTACTAGAAACTTTCTAGATTAGTAACCATGGAAGTGTGACTAACTTGACTAATTGACTACCTTTTTTGTCCGTTCTGAGAGGATTTTTATTGTTTTCTGCATGGGAGCATCATCAGAAGCACAGTGACCATACTCCATGTTCATCATGGAAACTCACATCACTAGACGATAAAAATAACGCTTAATTACGCAGCTGCAGTTTCTATGTTCTTTGGTAATAAAGCTAAAAGTGATTATACAATATTTTATGTTTAGTATAACTTTAGATAAGTTTGAGATACCAAACTCTCACTCACATTTAGCGTTCTTATCTGTGATAATGGGAAACTGAGCTGATACTGTTGTAGTGGTTTGTATGGTAGTCATAGTGTGTGTGTGTGTGTGTGTGTGTGTGTGTGTGTGTGAGAGATACTCTTCCTCACTTTTTTTTTTATCTCTCCCTCCTTCTTTCTCCTCAGAATAGAACTGTGAACACCCTGAATTCTCTCACACACACCTGAAAACACACTCACACACACACTGCCCTCCTTTGTTTAGTCGACACAGACACCAGACCCTCCCTGTGTCTGCGTAAACTTACACCCCAAACACATACACACACACACACACACACACACACACACACACCACACCATATATTACTGTACACCCACACACCACAGAGACGCACATGCCCTCTGGCTGGAGGGGCTTTTTAATCAGTGTGTGTGTGTGTGTGTGTGTGTGTGTGTGTGTGTGTGTGTGTATGTTTGAGTGGGGTTATAAAGTTGCGGTTTATAATTTCACAAGACTTATTGGCATGACATTTTTTTTTTTAAATAGAAGTTTGGAATATAATTTTATTTGTATAGTGATTATTAAATCCGTCTCAAAGCAGCGTTACAGACTTCATCGCCTTAACCTCCAGCGAGCAAAAAATAAACGTGACAGTGACAGAAAAATTCTCCAAATTTCTCCAAAGTGGATTTTTACACCATGCCTGTAAAATCTGATATTTTTAAATGAACCCCAAATGACCCCCTGTACTTCAGGCTCTAACATTACCACTCTTTCACTGTCTGGTGTTCATTCAGGCTTTAGCATGAACATTATTGATTCCAGTTAAGCAGTAAAGATGTTGATGGGTTTTTTTTGTTATTGTTGTTTGTTTTTTTTTTTGCACAAAGTCCAATACTTTTGCAGGAATTTATTTGCGCTCCTCGTGGTTCAGTCTTTCCTGAACGCCAAAGCAGTTGCCACTCGATTTGCAGTTAAATGAGTGACTTGTGACGGTGACGCTTTTTCACAACCACACACTCATCCATCATTCAGACTTCTCCCTGTTAAACCAGGACTGTGAGTGGTGGCAAAAAACTGAGTAAAACATCAGAAAGAGAGAGGGAGGGAGGGAGGGAAAGAGTGGGTGCTTTTATTCCAAGGGAGTAAAGCATGTTCTCCTCCCTTTGAATAAAAGCTGTCTGTTTTTCTTTCTCTGACGCGCCCAGTGTCTCCGGCCTTTTCCTAAAGTAGTTTACTTCCAAATTAAAGTTCTCTCTCTCTCTTTCTTTCTCTCTCTCTCTCGCTCTCTCATTGTCTGTCTCTTTTTCTGTGTCTATCTGTCTGTTTCTGTTTGTCCTTCTGACTCTGTTACTCTTTCGCTCCTTGTCTGGTATTCACTCTCTCTCTACCTGTCTCTTTCTCTTTCTATCTCCATCTCTCACTTTCACTTTGGTTACGTCTACACAGCACCGATGTACTAAAAACGGAAACGTTCTTCTGTTGCGTTTTTTTTTTTTAAACGATCCCCGTTCACACGGATCCGCGAAAACGACTAAAAACGCTGTATTATGCATGCCGGGTCAGTAGGTGGCGATGTCACTTTGTAAAGAAACACTACGTGCCCGCGCACGTAAACGTTCACGTCGACGTGTCCGCCATATCGATCCGGGGAAGACTGTCCTATAAACAAATACAAGTAAATACAATAATGCTTACATTTCTGAAACGATTTCAATGGTTTATGATCTACGTGGAGTACAAAAAAGTTTTGCCTCCAGTTACTTAGAATCTCATTAGTTAGACTTGGAAATTTATTCATTGTCATTAAGAATTGTGAAAACTCACGTTTGTCAAGTGTAGATTTGGTTTATTTTTCTTGGTTAATAAATGCTGAGGCGTCCCTAATGTAATATAATTTAATGTACATGAAATAAAGGTGCATAAAGGTTTTTTTCATTGTGGAAATGGATTTTTCTGCCTTCAACCCCATCTTTTCGCTTTTCTTGTGCTCCAGGTCAGAATTCTGTTAACAAAGCTTGCTCATTTTTAAATACTGAAAAAAATAGTGCATCTTTAAGTACTAATAATTGCCCGTCATCGTACCAAACTGGAACAAAATCAGCAAATACAAACCAAATAGTGAGACACTGACAGTCCGTCTGCGTTCTGTATTTTATCAGCAATAAAAGCATGCAGATTTACTCCAAAACAGACAGTTACAAAGATAATTCTAAGATTTTGAATACCCTTCGTCAGCGTAGATGTGGGTTAATACATTTACATTTATTCATTTAGCAGACGGTTTTATCCCAAGCGACTTACAAATGAGGAAATACAAGCAAAGCGATATATCAAGCAGAGAACAATACAAGTAGTGCTACTGTACAAGATCTTTAATTGAGTTCTACAGAAGCAATGTGGCGTATGTAACGAATGCGTCTTCCCCGGTCGTAGTAGTGATGCAGTAAATCTACAGTTTGCTGGAGAAGCGTCAATAAACTCAAAATCCCGAGCAGCGCAAACACAGTCCTGTAGTCCACCATTGTAGTTTTGAATGTCTCGCGTGTTGTTTTGAAGTACTCGCGCGCATGCCGTCATCGTTTTCACGAATTCTCCCTTTTGTATGTTTACACAGAGACGATAACGGCATCGTTTTCCAAAAAAAAAAACTTGCACTTTGAAACCCATTTTCAAAAGTTTGCGTTTCCAGGCCGCGAAACGCTGTCATTGTATAAACGGCCCCTTTCTCTGTCTGTCTGTCTGTCTGTCTGTCTGTCTCCGTGTCTCTCTCTCTCGTCAGTAATATATCTCTTCCTGTATTGCTGCCCACTGGAACAGAAAATAGCAAAGTTTACCACCAAAATGTGAGCGTGTATGTGTTTATATTTAGCACCCATGTCCAGTTATGTGTGTGTGTGTGTGTGTGTGTGTGTGTGTGTGTGTGTGTGTGTGTGTGTGCGTCTTTTGACACTTTACAAAACTGTTTTTAAATATCCCTGCTGCTTGTTTCCTCTCTCAGTGGTTCTAGCATCTGATTGGCTGTTTCTCTGTCCTAGGTGAGTCTGGATTGGGCAAATCGACGCTCATCAACTCGCTCTTTCTGACCGACCTGTACTCCAAAGACTATCCCGGACCTTCCCAGAGGATCAAAAAGACAGTGCAGGTATGCCACACTCCTTCACCCATGACCTTTCACAAGACCGATCCAGCTATCCCGTTGTTTATTTATCTGCACTGACCTCTGACCTCCGAGCACAAGTCTTCATCAGAGCCTCTAATCAGGCCTGAGCAAACACACACACACACAGAGCTCCTGCTGCTGCTGCATTAAAGGCCGTGATGAAGCAGGCCAGAACAAACGCTCCGAGAGCCCGGATCTGAGATGAAGCCTGGAGTTTTACCCATATTAGGATATAATAAATAGCGCTGGGGTTCAGCATGGGGGTCCAGATGGAGGACGAGACCCAAGCTGGGATGTGGGCTGATTGGAGTCGAACGTTGTTGTTGTTGTTAGGATTTTTGGGGTTCCCCCCCCTTTTTTTTGGTGGGGGTGATGGAGTTGACATTCCAGCAGAGGCCAGCAAGGTTCAGGGGGGGGGTCTTAGGAATGTTCCCACGAAACGCCAACCGCCAAGGGCGACTGCTTTACCAGCATTCCCGACATTCCCAGTTTTCCCAGCGCACATCACCGTCTTGGTTCAGAGGGAGAGCGATGCCTAAACAACATTAGTGCCTAAAACATTCGTTCCCAGCTAGTTTTTGACTTTAAACGGCCTCTCGAGGAGCTGTTTATGTTTTTGTTATGTTCTTGATACTAATCTAAATTCTTTACACAATTGACTTTGCATTATTTGCTTGAATTATCGATCGGTCCCTCCAGGATTTGGCGATTTTGCGATCGCAGAAATGAATGCAAAATCAAGCAAACTCATAACAAGCAACAATATTCGGAGGAGCTTGCAAGTTTTTTGAATTACCGCAGATTTGAGCCAAGGCACGTCATGTGACATCATCACAACGCACCATGTGACGCAATCACAACACACATTCAGTCAAAGTGGGTACAGCTAAAAGGTCTCATTTACCAACAAACCTCACTGTGAAAGACTAAAAAACCCAAAAACTCAGCGAAATCCTGTGCAGACTGATCAAATGTATGTTAAATGCATTCAGATGATAACTGTCTACGTTTGAATATGAGCTCAAAGACACGCCCACTGTCTGCACACAACTTTAGGAAACGATTGAAATACTGAAAGTGGAACTTTGGCTCTTAAATATTAGAATGTGGATTTTATTATGTTGCCTTCTAATACGTCAATGCTGCAAAGTGTTAGATTTTTTTATTCAGTCTTGGCCATAATGCATAAGGCAGCTACCAATCAGGAAGCTGAAGGCGAAACACGTTTTTCCTCTGAGACGCATGAAGCCAGAAAACAGCATCTTTTCGAACTCACAGAGCAGCTTGACACACTCTGTCCGTCCTCTTTCGCATACATGAGCTCACAGACACCCGTGAATGGCTAGTTTCACTGTGATCGACAGTGAGGGAGACACGGAGCCCCTTCCTCCCCGAGAGTACGGCCGTAGACGGCTGATGGATCGTCGGGATTCGAACTCGTGATCCCCCGACACTTTTCTGACGCACCAGTTGGGAGCCAGTTTTGTCAGTTTTTACGAGCAAACTCATGACGTTACAGATAAAGTTCAATCATACCATCCGCGTACGTTAACATATATTTACTGAGACGCCATTTTACCTGTAAACTCATTGCGTTTTACATCGTAGCCACGGTGCATGTAGCATTTACTGCTTTTTTTTCTGCAAATTTCTGAGCGTTAGTTAAAAAAGTTGTCGCTGGGACAGATTTGCTGATGCAGACCCAGTGAAAATTTATTTGTAAATTATGCAACAAAAAATACTTCGTGGGTGTGTTTGTTTGTGTGTGCATGTGTGTGTGTGTGTGTGTGTGTGTGTGTGTGTGTTTATCCAGCATGCAGACACCAGCAAGTATATTTTTACTCCCAAACAGTCCGGTGTGCTTGCCACATTGCGGCCATGGGAACGGCAGCGGTTGGGAGGCCGAACATTTTTGTGGTATCTTTTGCTTTTTCAGACACGACTTATGACCATAGATGAGGGTGGGAGGAGAGGACACACTTACAGTCATTTATTCTCTATCTCTCTCTCTCTCTATCTCTCTCTCTCTCTCTATCTCTCTATCTCTCTGTCTCTCTCTGCTGTCCACAGTCATCCATATCTCTGTAGATCAGATGACCGTGTTGTGTGTGTGTGTGTGTGTGTGTGTGTGTGTGTGTGTGTGTGTGTGTATGTGTGAGAAAAAGGGAAGCAGACGGAGTGAGAAATTCAGAGAGTGAGGCTACGTTTTTTCAAGCAGGTCAGACAAAAATAACGAGGCCTATGAGAACTAGGCGCGTCAAACAGCGCAGCTAAAATAACTACAGGAAATGATGTAGCCGCGGTTCAGTCATGAGGAACGAGTGATAGGCATCTTACCTCATTGCTGCAGGTTACCAGCGGTGCACACACACACACACACACACACACACACACACACACACACACACACACACACACACACACACACACACACACACACACACAAGGTCTGTTTTTTTCAGCAGTGTTATTTGACCTCTAGCACTCTTTTTGCTAATCAGTGTAACTATAGTGACCAACGATCTTCACACCAAACATGCTCCTATGATGCTCTAGTGCGATGGTTCTTCTTTGTGGCTTCATTTTGCACTGTACACTTTTCGTGTATCTCTAACACAAATGAGTTAGCGTATTAACAGCTCCACCGTGACATTGTAAATAAAGATGAGATCACACCACCTTTGTCTACAGATGAAATGGGTGTGTCTATCAAATCCAACACACACACAAACACACACACACACACACACTTCAACCCGTTAGAGACTTACCTGAGTGAAGCAGGTGTGTCAGAGCAGGAAAACCCTCAATCTGTTCTTTATAGAGGGAATAAAGGAGCGTAACTGGGAAATGAGGCATCAGATTATGTTTTATATCGTCTGCTTTTCATTCCACACAATAGCAGGTGTGTGCGTCCGTGATATAATGTGCATCGCAATACATGATCAGTGATGTCATGCATGGAAAATGTGTTTAAAATAGCCAGTAATACAGTAAATGCAACATGATGTGATTCAGAAACCAGTTCAGATTTGATGATGTTAGCTATACGGAATGTGAGGCCACACCCATTTTGTGAAACTGACAAGCACACAGGCCACGCCTCCATCACTGTTTCCTGCACTTTATATAATTGGTAGGCATAGATGCAACGCCCTGTTTTATCATGATTGACAAGCACAGAGACCACGCCTTCTTCACTCTAACTGACAAGCACAGAAACCACGCCTTCTTCACTCTAACTGACAAGCACAGAGACCACACCTTCTTCACTCTAACTGACAAACACAGAGGCCACACCTCTTTCCCTGTAAATGACAGGCACAGAGGCCACACCTACTTCACTTTCCTGACGGACAAGGCCACACCTCCTTTAGTGAGACTGACAAGCACATAGGCCATGCCTCCTTCAATCTAACTGATAGACACAGAACCAAATCACACAGAGGCCACGCCTCCTTCTCTGTGAGTGACAGGCACAGAGGCCACTTCTCCTTTAGTGAGACTGAGAGGCACAGAGGCCACACCTTCTTCACTGTAAGTGACAAGCACACAGGCCACACCTTCTTCTCTGTGAGTGAGAAGCACAGAGGCCACACCTCCTTCACTCTAACTGACACAGAAGCCATATCACACAGAAGCCACGCCTATTTTACTGTAATTGACAAACATAGAGGCCACGCCTCCTACACTGTGAGTGACAGGCACAGAGGCCACACCTTCCCTAGAACAGAATAACTTTATTGTAATGATGTTTTATAGTGATGATGGTGTTCATAGCCATGTAGTAAGATCTTCTGTCTCCTCGATCTGATTGGTTCCTCAGGTGGAGCAGTCCAAAGTGCTGATTAAGGAGGGGGGAGTGCAGCTCACACTCACCATAGTGGACACACCAGGGTTCGGTGATGCTGTGGACAACAGCAACTGGTGAGTCTTCTCATTTCTTGTTTCTCAAGAAATGGGTCACTGTGGACTTTCTGGACATTTGGGATGTGTAATTTTAACACAAGCTCTAAACTGAGTCACATGATGTGCTGTGAAAATGTTTCTTGGCTTTTTTATGTCCTAATTTCTGCTCTGTTCTCTGTGTGGCACTCGTTCGCTTATTTCTTTTCCTTCACATCTCTCTCTCTCTCTCTCTCTCCCATTAGTTGGCAGCCAGTGATCAACTACATCGACAGTAAATGCGAGGACTTCCTGAATGCAGAATCACGTGTCAACCGGAGACAAATGCCAGATAACCGAGTGCACTGCTGCCTGTACTTCATCGCCCCCTCTGGTCATGGGTGGGTACTGCAGCCGCAAAGCATTAACCTCTATTAGCGTCTTGCAGAACAAATTTATGGAGGAAGTAGCTGAGCATCGATCTGGAACACTTATTTTGTGTTTGAGACAAGTGGAAGTGAAGTAACATGGTTTTAGTGATGGACAGAGGGAGATGAGGTGATGTGAGATGGACTGAGAGTGTGTGTGTGTGTGAGACAGAGATGAAGCCACTTTGTACCATGACCTAAAAAGATTAGCTAATGGTCTCCTCACTGAGCATGCTCAGTAGAAGATGAGATGATGTGATGACGTTCCCTCGAACACCCCATCTTTCTTTTCTGTCTTTATCTCTGTGTTTATTTAAATAATCAGACACAGCTTTCTACAAAAAATAATCCCTTATAGTTGGTCTCTTCCAGATTCTCAGTGTAATTTTAGAGTTACAGGTATGACATGAAGCTTTGAGGGCTTTAAATTTGACCTTTTCAGCATGCTAGTCACTGTGTATCAGGTTATGCCAGAAATATTTGGCAAGTCATATTGATATGAATATGTATTATTAAGCAGCCAGGATGTACAATATATGATTACTTCAGTATATACCAGGGATTAGAAACAATTTATTTTTCATTTTGTTCATTCAGTATTTCCCTCTCCAGCATTCCACACTCCCCTCTACAGTTAGAGCGAAATGAAAGAACGGTTAATAACATTCGCTGCATATGAGCCAATTTTGCTTATAGGAAGCCTAGGGTATAAATAAACCCAAACACTGCACTTAATCAGAAAAATGTGTATTTTTTCAGAGCATACGTCTCCTTTGCAGTGTGATTTGTTACTCGCAGAGTCGTAGGAAAAACACTTTCCACACGGATGTAGCCAGGCAGGAAGTGATGAAATCTGGACAGGACTTTAGGTCTCTTGGGAGAGTGTTTAGGTTTAAACTATACTTTCTTGAAATCACATTGGAATTCAAAAAATAACTATCAGTTACATGCAAGTACACTGCCAGTCAAAAGTTTGTGGACACTGGACTGAAATGTTTCTCATGATGTTAAAAACCTTTTGATCTGACCGTGTATGATTAAATGTTTGACATCGGTGTTGTAGACAAAAATATAATTGTGCCGATATATTCATTTCTTTCATTAGAAAACTATAAATATTTTTTTTAAACGGATGAAGAAATATTCCCGAAAAGCAGCTGTTAAGTGTCCAGCATAGGTGGGAACTCCTTTTAAAACTGTTTTAAAAGCATCTCAGGGAAATTCCTCAAGAAATCAGTTGAGAAGATGCCAAGAATATATTTCTGGAAATTCTAGGTAAAAAGCGTGTGTACTTTGAAGATGCTAAAATATTAGCTGTGGGGGTAAAAAAGAGTGAGTGTGTCTAAACCTTTGACAGGTAGTGTAGATCAAAATTGTAAAATGATAGACAATTCATGGAAAATGTAAAAGGTCAGACAGGTGAGTAGAGTATGGGGAGCCATTTGGGTCAAAGCCACAGTGGTTGTTAGAGCTGAACAAAACTCTCTCTCTCTCTCTCTCTCTATTTTAGCTATTTGAACATAATTTTAAACACTACGGAAGAGCTAATAACTCTCAGCCACATGGCCACCATCATGAATCTATTTAGCACATTCCACAGAAAAAAAAACAAACACTTTTTTCCACACATTATGGAAAATGTTGACCAAACAGCTGTACAACTTTCCCACAAAAGCCAGTTTTGCTGTGACCCCATGCACCACAGATACTTCCATGTCCTATAAACTCTGTGATGCTTGACATTCCCGAAATGAATAAACTGTCCCTCTGTCTCACACACACACACAAACACACACACACACACCACACACACACACACACACACACACACACACACACACACACACACACACACACACACACACACACACAGTGCATGCAGAAGAACAGGGTCTTTGTTTGTAGCGAGAAAAAAAACAGCGATGTGAGCCAGGCGTTTAACTCTTCAACTGTGATGTGACTGCATTCGGAAGAAAGGCTAAAGAAACAGTGTGTGTGTGTGTGTGTGTGTGTGTGTGTGTGTGTGTGTGTGTGTGTGTGTGTTATGAGTTTGTAATATATTTCTGTTATTAAATCTATAGCTAGTATATGTTTATATGTTCTGTATTCAATTACTGGATCTATTCAAAATCTATTGTTTCTAATGTATTGGACCAAATCGATACTTAATACACAGAATCTTATTTTAATGTATTTTCATAACTTGCTAGCTGGTGCAACTTCATTTTATTATCTGTAATATTAAAATGTCTTTTTAGCTTAAAGCCTCTGGATATCGAGTTCATGAAGCGTCTACACGACAAAGTCAATGTCATCCCGCTCATCGCGAAGGCCGACACTCTCACACCGGAGGAGTGCCAGCAGTTCAAGAAACAGGTGTGTGGGTGTGTGTGTGTGTGTGTGTGTGTATGTGTGTGTGTGTGTCCACGCATATTGTGTGTTCATTCCTGATTAAGCTGTCTCCCTGTTTTGTCCTCTAAGCATTTATATTTTTTCTTCTCTTCTAGATTATGAAAGAGATTCAAGAGCACAAAATTAAGATTTACGAGTTTCCCGACACAGAGGAGGACGAGGACAGCAAACTCATCCGCAAGATAAAGGTAGAGAGGATCACGCCATATGCACAGATATCAGTGTATTACTCATATAAAATACACCCACATACTGTTTAGTCAAATGCATATAATATATATAAAATCTAGTTATGTAAAATATTTCCACATACCGTTGAGTCATAAAGTAGACTGTCATGCACATTTTAATGCCAGGTGCGAGCAGGGCCTTGGTCTTTTTTCCTACCTGTCATTGGGTACTTTAGAGTCACTCTTTGTCTGCAGAACTTTAAGCTCCTGGAGACATAGCCCAAAGGTTCACGCAACAAAATAAAGGGGAATGCATATAAAACATAATGTCCCATAATATAGCTACGTACACTCCCATCCCACCAACTCTACAACACGTACTACAAGTGCAATCATAAATAACATACTGTATAAACGCAGTACAATCAGTGCTGTATTCTTTTATTGTTTCACAGATAAGTATACTGTTACATACAAAAATTTATACTTCACATATATATACATACACACACACATATATATACTCAGCAAAAAAAGAGGATATATTGGTCATATTTGTTTTATTATGGAATGACTGATTCCCCCAACAGCTTCTACAGCAATCACTACTGGTGATAATGATATTTAATTGATATTTGGTTGATTTTGAGATCAGTAAATTTGTTTTAAGTGTCCCAGGCTCCGTCTGTGCCCATCAATCGTGTGTGTGTGTGTGTGTGTTTGTGTGTGTGTGGTAGGAGCGGATGCCTCTGGCTGTAGTGGGCAGCAACGTGGTGGTCGAAGTGAACGGCAGGAAGGTCCGAGGGCGTCAGTACCCCTGGGGTGTGGCAGAAGGTACGTTCCACCCCATTATGGCCTATATGAATGCTGTTATCAGGACTGTACCACTTTTACAGAACGGGGGGTGCAGTAGTGCTAACGAATGGAGCACTAATGTAAGCGCAGTTATACAAGTACATGTCTCAAAATATGACCTCCATTCCTTCTCAATCAGAGTCCCAAGAGAAGGACGCTTGGAAAGGAGGGACAAATGCACCCTGGGTATTTCAGCAGTTCAGTTATAGCTAATGAACAGTCCCTGTCACCCCTGTTGCATCACACACCACAAATGACTTTGGTGTCATGTTGATTATTGTGTTTTTTTTTTTCTTCCATGTTTACTTTCTTTCTCTAAATTCCCTTTTTTTTACCAAAGATAATTTATTTTTTATGTTTGAATCGTACTTAAACGTGGTGGTGAGTGTTTTTTTTTTTTTTCCTTCCTTCCTTCCTTTCCTCGGTCGTTCATGTCTCGTTCTTTCTTTTTTCTCTTTTTTTCTTTCTGTCTGTTCTTTTCCATGACTGACAGAGGGCATTTTTGGTAAACATCATTTCTCATGTTTATGCTACTTCCCCTCTCCTACGTCCCCTAAGCCCTCCCTGCCTTCTCGTTCACTACTTTTATGTTGCTCTGACTGTCCTCATGGTTTAAGGTCGCGCTCTACCAAGCATCGTGGAGAAACCTATAAACACTGGCTGGTAGAAACAGAGCAACATCGCTCTCTAACTCATGTTTATAGGTTCCTACTTATTTCCCATGTACTCAGAGAAAACCTTTATCCCAGAAGTGCATGCTTCCCATCATTCGGTTCCAACCCTCATTTTTTTGTCCATTTACACATGGGGTAACATCATGCAGTGACACACACGTACAGTTCTAATATTACAATTCTTAAAATATACAGTATATGGATCACATTAATTTGGACTACTAAAAAAGTGCCAGACGTATGATGGTCCCTGGTTCTTGAGCTTGCATTACTGTCTGTGTGGAGTTCCTCAGGGTTCTCTGCTTTCCTTCTCCCTCCCAAAAACATGTTGGATTGGCTACTCTAAATTGCCCCATGATTATGAACGTCTGTGTCCATGGTGCCCTACGATGTACTGGCATCCCATCCAGGGTATACTCACACCTCACACCTAGTGCTCCCGTGATAGGCTCCAGGTCTACTGCGAACCCTGACCAGGATAAAATTCTCACTGAAGATTGAAACGGAAGTACTTGTTTCTGAATAACAGCTAATGATATAAAAATACTGATGTTCTGACATAATCTCCCAAAGCGTAGGGTCATAACTGATCCCAGGCTTATTTATAGCAGTATATCAGAAGATCCATGCAGTAATTTATAGAGACAGGGGTTTTTGTTCCATACGTAATTAAGCCGTGGAAGCTCAGTAGTAAAGCTTCGGTGTTTGTGGCTGGAAAAATGAGTTCAAATCCCCAGGATGCCAGAGATCCCCAGTTAAGCCCTTTAGTCCTCGACTTCTCAGTTATAAGCCGTGATTGTATTTTAGCTCATCTGAACATGAGAGTGTAAAGATGTCTGTCAATTTTTTTTATTGTTTATATTAAATATTTAATGTCGCATTCCTTGTTGCTCCTGCGTATGTATTGCATCAACCGTCTGATTCAGCTTTAGTAGCCATAATTGTGCTAATTCTCAGTTTTATTTAGATGGTAACCTACTTCTGTTTGAATTGGGGTGACATATATAATATACATCCACAAAACCAACTATGTTTATTAGGAAAGTACCATTTTTGTTATTGCAGTTATACCGAGTAGTAAAATTATTGCATGTTTATTTATTTTTGGTTTTCAGTAGGGTTGAAAATACCATTGTGCCCACCAGTTTCAAATGTCACACTTCCTGATGTGCTGCTCACCTCACATCAGCGTTCATCTCTGATCATAACAGCAGCAACGAGATGAAAACCGGACCCAGCAAAATTAGCTACGCTACTAATTTACACTTGCGCCTGCACAAAAATAGACCTTACAGTTTAATCCTTATGTTCTGCTCGCTGATTTAGTATCGTTCCACTTGTGGGTTGTTGGGGTTGTTTTGTTTTCTTTTTGACCCGAACAGAACAGATGGTTTAAATTGTATTTATTTTCCCTGTGACTCCTCTTAGTAGAAATACAAATTCCATAATCCCCCATGGCTCTTTGACCCCTCCCCCTGACCCTCCTCCATCAGTCAGGCTGTTTTCCGTTCTGCTTGTCATCACCACGCCATGTAACCCCACCTCCCACCCGTCATCCTTAGACTTAGTAGCCAATCAGGGTCGCAGGTTTTGCTGCAGGACAGACTTTGAGCTCCAAAACCCCGCCCCTCCAGAGGTTCGGACACAGGTAGGTGGTTGTAGTGGATGATTGACAGCTGGGGCGTCAGTTCCTCTTTATGGGTAAGACTTTGCTCGTTCCACATAGACTCTGGAGCATGTTAAATAAGGTTATCGTTATAAAGTGTTAACAAGCTGTACAGTACATCTCCATAATGGAGTTTCCATTCATCTGTTTTTTTTTAATTAGTTAAATAGAAAAAATTGCAGTGGAAGTTCCATAATTAAAAAAAAAATATGGCTGAAGTCTCAAGTGCTGTCATATAGTCGAGGAGAAGAAATATTCGTAATATTCCGTTATTTTCCATGACCTCACTATACACGTTAACACAGAAGGCTTTGCTACTTGCTGCAGTTGGTATATTTTTAGTATATTTAATGCAGTGTATTTTTCAACCCAACGAAATTTTACTGTGTTCAAAGACCTGCATAATGCCTACATAACTGTGAGTTTGTTACTTTCCTCTGCAAGTTAATTAGCTGAGAAATTGAATCTAAAACTCAAACTTTCCGACCCCTGACTAAAACAAAAAACAAAGAAAATGTTTCCTCAACCCTGACTTCCTATTCAGAAACTCAGGGCGGTCTCGTCAACTCCGAGTTCAGCAAGTGACATCAAATCAACATGGCTGCTCACAGTATCAAAAGTAAACGAAGTAGCACTAATTTACTTTTAAATGTGTTATACTGTATATACTAGTGTTTGTGTTTGGATCAATCAACATACAGACATATTTGCTTGGTAAATCTGTAACACTGACCATACAGTTCTTAGATTTGAGGACGTAAATATATTCTACATCACCACATCAGTTAGCTTGCTAGATTGTTGCTAAGAAAAGACGAACATGGATGCATATACTGTATGGTTTTTTTTTCCCCACTTTGTAGCTCCGATGTACTGAGGTTGAAAATTATGTAATTCCAAGTTTCCATTTCCAAGTCGAATGCAGGGTTAGTCCCAGTCTGAAACGTTCAGCTTGTTTTCTACGAGTTCGAGTCGGTTTTGCACTGCACTAATTTAAGCAGACTATAAACATTTGTGAGAATGTACAAGGCTGCAATCCTATATGGAAAAGTATTTTATTCTTCAGTTACTTCCTGCAGTAGGGTTAAATCCAGATTAAACTGCACTAGGGTTGAACTTGGAAGTGGAACAAGACCTCTCTACCTCTCACAAGCGTTCTCAGACCGGTTCTTTTGTTCCATAAACAAATATCTCAATGTCTTGGCTATTAACATAAGAAACAAACAAACCACACCAAGAAGTTAAACTTACTAAATCAAACACTAAAATTTGGTTATGTAGGAAAGGAAATAGCTTTAATCACACTGCTCTCACTGCCCGATACACACTCCTCTTTTTGGGGAAGCAACTGAATTTAACAGGGATGATATCATCTTGTTGCTCCTCTCTAGAATATTCAACTTAACATTATTTCATGGAAAGATACAGCCACTGGCATTTTACTTATTTATTATGTATTTATTTATTTATTTATTTTGCAAAATGGATGGAAACATGATTCATGTCGCAAACCCACAGCTTCATGAAGGAAACAGTGTCTCCAGTCTTTTCCAGAACTAATAACTGAAATCACCAAGTCTGTCATTTATGTGGTTTGTTTTTCCATTTGAGGTGCTAACGAGCCGTCGGTGTGCGTGTTTGCTCGTGTAACCATGTGACCTCGTCTTTCTGTGCACAGCTGCT